>NC_134147.1:40150000-40350000 GCF_033958435.1 Carettochelys insculpta
GGTTCCATCAGGCTGAGCTGATGGTTGAGATATCATCAGGTAGTGTGCTCAGTCTTGGAGCATGACACTGGTGGCAGGAGGAAAGCAAAAATGTCAGCATTTTAACATGTTTAATGTTGAGGGCAGGGGACTAGACCCTTGAGGTCTCTTCCAGTTCTGGTGTTCTGTGATTCTATGACAATGTCAGCCCTCAGAAGGAGTCTTCTCCCACTTTTTAGAAGACAGACTTTGGCTCGAGGATCAGATGAGATAGTTTACTGAAGCAACTGCCTTGTATCAGGCATGCATCAGAGTAGGAGAGGATGTTTTCCATCAATTTAAACTACTTTTCTACAGAGTTTTCCAGCATTACGGCTACCAAAGAATGCCTATGTGCTTGCCTTCAAAAATAAAAAGTGTTTGTCCATCTCTATGTTCTGATTCTTTGGATTCCTGATTGCATTGCTAACTGTGTATGTCCTTGGCCGATCAGTTTCTAAAAGTGTCAAGTTTCCCAATTTTTCCAATGGGAGAAAAAGAAAAACTCACTTCACACATAGCAGATTTTGTAACATGCTGTTTAAGTGCAAATTATTATTAATACTAGTCACTTGCAGGGGCAGGGAATAGAATCTGGGACTTCGGTCTGACAAGCCAGCGTTTAATCCGCTAAGCTTATTTTGGCCTGTTACACCTCCACCGCACATTTTATCTTGTGCCATAATTCATACAACATGGCCTTTGCAAATGAGATTTAAATCACCTGAATTTTGGTGGCAATCAACAATTCCTGATGTAAAGTTTGTAGAACAGATTGGCCTCAAAAACTTAAGGGCCCATTGTTGTGGGGGAAAAAAGGAACTTCCCATTCTGGCCAAGCTGTAATCTGTACTCCCATCATTGTCGCTTGTGGAGATGGAGTCCATGTGCATAAAGGCTGAAGACACCTTTCTAGAATGTGGACAGCTTGAAAAGAAGTGGAGACGAGTGACAAGAACAAGTGAACAAAATACTGGTTTTTGAATAGGAACCTAATTTCTGCTGCACTTTGTGGGAGGCTTTAGCGCTTTGGTAGGAGAAATATATGGTCTTGTACAATTAAAAAGACACATAGACATTCATAAACCTAGTCTTTGTCCCTGGAGCATGACAAAAGGCCTGCTCTTGGGAACATGCTCTTTGAGGCTTTTAAAATTAAATGGAAATGCATTACAGGGAACAACAGTCCATTAGCCATAGCCTGGACTAGATACCATCTGTAATACTTTGGAGACTTTCCAATGATTTCAGTGGGCTTTAAATCAGGCCTGTAACATCTTTGCCTCAGCTAGCACCTCTGTAAAATGGGGATAATGGTATTTTGAAGGGTTCAGAAAAAATTAGAGCATGAAAAGAACTGTACACGTGGTACTGTTGTTGGTAGATATGTGTGTACATGCATGCGTGTGCACCTGTGTGTATACTTACAAATAGAAAAATTAGGCAGGTCGTTCATCTGCTTTTAAGCCAGACAAGCCTGTTTTTTGTAATGTCCTGTACTAACAAACTGGGTGTGATTTTTGTCCAGTATCATTTTGGGCTCAATGAGTGATGCTATTTTGCACAGTGTGCTGTTCTTCTCCTGCTAGGATCAGACAGGCAATGGTGGGCCCATTAACTTTGGAAGTTCATGGAGCAGAGATCCATCAGTGGTCACCCTACTATAAATGTGTGCATGTGTACATGTGTTTCAATCAGGCACTGTGGTATCTGGGTGACTTTTTTTGGTCTCCTTCCTCTGGATCACAGATTGTAAGGTACTGAGTGCAGGCACGACAGCCAAAAGCTGCATGTCTTCAGCATTAGGGGTTGGCATCCAGAACTGAACAGCTTGTGCACAGAATTCTGTGTCCCTTTGATCTCCCTGAAAGAGCTTTTTTGCACCTCTGCAGACCAGCAGAGTACAAGGTATATTTGGCAGATGCCACAGGAGAAGTCCAGTGGGTGTCCGTACCGTGTAGATCCATAGACAAAGTGGAGAAGAGATGAGGTTCTCTCCTGCTGCAGATTTTCCTACCCTGTAACTGGGTGCAGGCCAACTCCAGAAGGGTCCGATGTGTTGCTTGCTTCTGCTCTTGCTTTGCTTGCATGTTTAGTGTTAAGGCAGCTCATCTGCCTGATGAACTAGCTCCCTTCACCCAGAGTTTTACTATCAATAATGTATCCTTATTTGTCTGCAGTGGACAGGTGATTGAGTGTTTAGAAAACTAGTTTTGGACATAATTCCTGGTCTTCACTTTCTAAGCCTGCTGCAGATTTCTGGTGTGATCTTGATCAAGTCATGTACTTGCTCCAGGCCTCAGTTCTTCATCTCTATAATAGGAATGACAGTACTGCTGTACCTCACAGGGGTGTTGGGATACATTAAAATCATTATGTACTCAGATATTGCAGAATAGAGGTACCTTAGGAACATAGATCTTTATCTAGCAATTTTATTTTTAGAAAAGGAATTTTAAGCCTTTGATCATTTTTTATAATGTAGTTTAGGACTAAATGTCTACAACTTTTTTTACCCTTTTAGCAGTTACATGTTTGACATGGTTATGTTATCCTTGATATTACGTTAAGATTTGGCACAGAGAGCATTAGTTCCTTTATCAGTTGTCTTTCCTTTACAGCTGCTCATTTAATTGAGCTCCTCTGTGTATCTTACAAAACAAGATGCACTCATTATAGCTCGTAGCCTTCCCTCGAGGTTTAGGTAGCATGGTAACCTGTTTAAATGAATCATACTCCTGTAGGTATAATGCTTGCTTAGTAGTGTGTTGGGTGGTTTTATTTTTCCAAATACTGGAAGGAGGCAGTAGGAGAGCTCTTGCACGGTTATCACATGTAGCAGCTTTCCAGAAGTTCTTCACTCTATCTGCTTTCTTTTAAAACTGTGCTTCTCGAAGAATGTGGTTGAGTTGACTGTGGCTACAGTGAAGAGCAAAATATGCTGCATGCCTTGTTACTCCTATTGTTCTGCTTTGACTTGTGCAAACAATTTTAATCCAAACTAAGAAATCGCATGGTCTCTGTCAGTTCTGCACAGTCAAGTCCAGTATGCGCATTATTCTCCTATTGCATAACCTGATGCTGAACATTACGTTCTTCTCTTTGGTCCTTGTTTTCTCTCTTAAGCAGGAAGCCTATACGTCTGCTGTGCTATATTCGGCAGCAAGAACGCCTGTCTGACCATGCACCTGCACATGGATGGAGATAGGCTAATAATACATTTATAATTATGGATTGCAGCTATGAACATAGGACACCCATAGTTCTGGCTATATAAGGTACAACACAAGCTGCTCAGTGTTTGGCAGTAAAGAGCTCATTTTTAACCAGTCCAAGGGCACAATTCTGCCAAGTGATCAGAAACCATGATAGGTGTCCAGGTGCAGAAGTCCCTAGGGGAGCCACTCCCCAGGTCCTGGGCAGGGTAAAGTACATCATGGGCGGAAAGAGGGAGTTAGTGAAACATGTTATGCTCTGGCCATTCTCAACTGGTACGAAGTCCCTAAAGGACATGTAGTTGAATCAAGTTAGAGCAGTCCCAAGGCTGCTGTACACTCAGCTGAGTTTGAGAATCAGGTTGTTAGTTTTGAGTTGCTCCTCTTCTTTCCCTTTTCCACACTCTCATGGGTGGCTGTGGATGGGAGTGAGCCATCCTTTTGCTGTGCCTGATCTTAATATAGTACCTATCCCTCCTGCTCCTACCTGACTCTTCCTGACATCCCACAGCCCATCAGGAAAGCTGGCAATGGAGCAGCAACTGTCTTTTTTCACTTCTGAAGTCCAGGAACCAAGCAGTAGGGTACTTGCTAAGCAGCTACAGCAGGGGAAGGAGAGCAACAGCTCAGAGCATTCCTCTGGCTCACATCAGAGCAGCACCTGGGAATGCAGGACATTTAGTTCCCTGCAGTGAGAAAGACAGTGCTGCTCACATCCTCCCCAGAGAAAATTCGCAAGTGTTCTTTTTGACACAGTTGCCCCTTGAAGGTGACAATAGAACCTGGAAGCTCTACTCAAGTTGGCTGTTAGGCTCCAGGTTGGAGACCCTGGATTTTGGCAGAGATCATTTTGTTTCCTTTAACGCTATAGGAGAGCTATCTTAGCACAGTTTATGAGTGCTGCTGCTGCTATTGGTACTCTAACATTAAAGCCAGGTCTACATGATGGGGAAAAATCAGTTTAAGATACGCAACTATGTGCATTGAATAGCTGGAGTCAGTGTATGTGAAGTCGATTTTTCCTGCCATCCAACCAGCAGGAGGTTGATGGGGGATACTCTATCGACTTCCCTTATGCCTTACAACTGTGAAGAGTACCAGGATCAACTGTGGGACCCTGATGGTTCAATTTAGTGTGGCCCCACTAGGCATGCTAAATTGAACCCTGGAAAATAGACCACTGCCACGTTGATCTTCCAGTTATTGTAAATGTACCCTAAGGTTCTCTCTCTGAGTCAGCAGTCTCCAGTATCAGAGGGGTAGCCGTGTTAGTCTGGATCTGTAACAGCAACGAAGGGCCCTGTGGCACCTTATAGACTAACAGAAAAGTTTGAGCATGAGCTTTTGTGAGCACAGACTCACTTCATCAGATGCTGGTCATGGAAATCCGCAGGACTAGGTATAAATAAGCCAGAACAAGGCTGGGGATAGCAAGGTTAGCTCAGTCAGGAAGGGTAAGGCTTCCTACAGAGCAGTTGATCTGGAGGTGTGAACACCAAGGGAAGGAAAGCTGCTTTTGTATTTAGCCAGCCATTCACAGAAATTTAAGGATTGGCACAGCCACTTCCCTGGCCCCCCCCCCGCCCAAACCAGTGCCTTTTTAAAAAAATAAACCACGATTTAAGAATTTGGAAAGATCACAAAAGACGGTAATTTACAGAAAGAACCTATAGCTGAAAAAAATTTTTCTTTTTTTTTTGTTTTGCATTTTTGCAGAACTATCATGTCTATGATATTAGGGCAGTTTTATTAGAAGATGTTGCCGTGCATGTGTGTTCGCATACATGTTTTACAGGGGTGCATACAATCTCAAAAGTGCATATTGTCTCAGCCATATGCTGACACCTACACCCCTTTATTATGTCAGCAGTAGGAGACTGAATATGTTTCCACTAAAGCCAGTCTAATGCATGCTTCTCATTACAAGTTAGGGACCTGAGTCTTCAGAGGGATTGGACACTCACAGTTGTGGGTACGTAGCGTTTCTGCAAATCACCCTATTACGAAGTTGGGGATTAGGTTTTTGTTTAATAGGAAAAGCCATCACTTCGCCTGCTTTTCCATAAAGCAGAAACTACTAGCGAGAGTTTTGCTCAACTTTCCACATCTGATCAAACACTGGACCAGCAGATGTCTCATTGCCCTGAGTGTTTAAAAATAGGGAGTCCAAATGGAAATGGTTTTGCAACCTTCACTTAGTGGGTAACCTGTTAGCAAAAAGAAAAAACACAGACAAGTGGGAGGTGAAAGTGCTCTGTATATCCATAGACTAGGAACACTAGCTTTTCCATGTCTCCTATTCTGTCGTGCCAGTGCTCTGACCCCACAAGGCCCTGGAGGGGTCAGAGAGAAGACTGGACTTGGTGTTCATTCAGGAGCTTTTCTGTTAACTTTAGTAAGAGCTGGATTACTCCGGTCTGCAACCAAAATAGCAAGAAGAGCCATTTTTTCAAATTCAGTTACAAAATCAATACTTTGAGAACTGCAGTGCCTGTGAGCACAAGACAGTCCTTAATAAATAACATCACACCGTACTTTTTGTCACCTGTTTTAAGAACAGTGCACATACAATGGTTTGTACCAGTTAGAAAGTTTGTTACTTTCACCCTGGATTGGAGAGCAAATGGGGACAAGGAAAACGCGGCGCCTGGGGATAGGTTATTAACCAGGAAGGAGCAATGTTCGCATCAACCCTCCATGTCCCGCGGCATTCCCATGCTGTACCCCGTCAGCCCCCAAACCCACCCCCATCTCCAGGCTTTACCGCCTCCATCCCACAGCTTAATCCCTCTCTGAGGTGTTAACCTTCCCAGAGGGCCAGACTGCAGAACCACTGCCCCCTGCCCTAAAGATGGGGGACAAGGATCACAAACCCCCAGCCTCCTGGGGGCATTAGTGATGGGAACCTGACCACAGGAGAGCTCCCACCTGGCCTGGGTAGGGACAGCTGCATCCTCAGGATCTGGCAGTGCTGAGTTGTCCTGGGGCTGGGCGTGGGCCTGAGCAGGTTGGCTGTGCATACCAACCGCCCGCAGAATGGAGGCACTGGGTGCTCCAGGAACACAGTGTGAGCAGCCCCAAGTTCTGTCCTGGAGTCAGTGACCTGGCGGGTCCCAGTCCCTGTTACTCTCAGACCTGCTCCCAGCCAGGTAGGAGCCAGGTGGTGCAGGCAGGCGCTGACAGGAGCACCAGGGCCTGGCTCATACGGCTGCCGCGCTCTGTGCAGCTGCTCCCAACCCTGCCCTGCCCTAGCTGCTCATGCAAGAGCGCCCCCTCTGGGCATCAGCAGCTGTGTGTCCTGCCGACAGCTCCACACATGTGGCCCACTGGGGCTGGGCTTGGAGGCCTGGTGTGGCTCAGCCCCACGTGCCCTGGGGAGAGGCTCAGGCTGGTGGCTATGCCACGCTGGGGATGGAGCCAGGAGGAGGAGTGGTGGATAAAGGGGGCCCCAGGGGAGCAGGGAGAACAGGCATGGCCGTCTGCAGTGTCAGGCCCAGAGCAGCAGGCAGGGAAGTATGGGGTCTGTGAGAGGGGTCAGGTTTTAACACAGCCTGGCCCCCCCTTGCCCTGCCCTATTGCTGCTTTCTCAGCAAGGGCTCCCCCTCCTCCCCAGCCATCCTTCCAGTTGGCTGGGTGGCAGCAGGGCTCAGACCCACAAGAGGAGTCAGCAGTGGCAGCACTCAAAGACGCACCTGACTCCTTAAAGAGCCGCAGGTTGCTGACCCCTGGATTAGTCCGTTAGTTCTTGCATGGCTGCCATAATGCACCACACAACTTGTCAATTCTATTTATGACAGAGGTACCTAGGATATGAAAACTACATATTTGGCTACACGGCCGTCATCCAGTCACTTCACATGACTACTGAATTACTTGGATGTGTAGGTGAAAGCTTCTGAGTCCCATTATCAACATTCTAGGTCTGAGATGTTGGAAACGTCTGTGTAAACTAAGGGCATTTGCGTGGGGTGCAGCACAGTTTAGGACACTGGTAGTCTGTTTTTTGTCCAGGTGGAGTCAAGATCCTGACTCCAGAGAAGAAAATAAATAAAATTATTACTACTACTACTACTACTAATATGATTATTATTATTATTTATTATTGGACCTGTCCTAAAGCATCCAGTGGTCTGGGTATGGCCCATGGACTGCTTCTTAAACTATCTCAGACTTGGGTTAAGAGTATGAGAAAAGTTAACATAATTTCTTATAAAACAACATCTAGTCATGTTTAACGTATGGAAATATAAAGCATGCCTGTATCATAAGACTCATTTGTATCTTTACATTGTAAATGGTCGTTTGCTTTCCAATAAGTGGTTGCAGCACCAGATTTGTTTAAAATCGTGGTAACGTTTGTGTAGTTGCATTCCTTTTTGCTTGTCAGTTGACAAATTTTTCTTGTTCTATAAATATAGAATTGTAAACAGGAGCTAATCCTTAGCAACAACCTGGAAAGTTAACATTCTCTCCAGCTTCTATTATAATTAATTCAGACACTCTGAATATGATGTGATCTTTGCATAGTAGTCATAAGGCCAGTAGGTACTAAAATCTTGTTAGAGAACTGAGAAAAGAACATTCTTTTGTGTTCGCCATGTAATGTAATTGCACCACATTTTCTTTCGTAAGAAGATGGTTAAAGATGCTTTTTACTACATTTGCAAAATGTAAGTTTTTTGCTGTTGCTTTTACATTTGGGTCTTAAATGTATTTTCACTCCTGTAACAGTCAACATTGTCAAAACATTTTGCACAGTATGTTTAAATAACGCAAAGAATTATGGGTTAAGCCCATTATTTCTATTAATTTAAATCTTACTGTAGGTAAATTTGCAAGATGCTTCTGGTGCATTGTAGAAGTTGCTTACAATAAAGAGACATCTTCAGTTCTTATTTTCTGAATAGACAAGGCATGGGGATTACACACTACCTGAAACCATTGTGTTGATTTTGTTTAAACACATCTTGATTGTCTTCATATTAGAGAGTCTAATTGATTTTATGTTATGTTATTTACATTTCTCCAGGGGCTGTTGTTACAGTGTTGTTTTGTGTAAGCCCTATACATGTAAATTCTGCAACTCCCAAAAGTCTGTGATTAAAATATTATAGATGTGGCAACCTACAAAAACAAAAGAAAATTTACGTTTAGGTTTCCTTTGTAAAGCATTGTACTCAAGTTTTGTAATACCTTGGTATGGTGGTCAGCTTTCCAATAAAAATACTGTGTTATATGAAATGATACAATCTGTGAAGCATTTCCCATTATGTAGACACCGTGTCTTTAAATTATAGCAATTTCTTAAGATTTTAAAGCAAAATGAGCTCTTAGAAGTGTGATTAATAGCAGGGAATGAGGCTAACACTGGGTCATCAGTGGCACTCCATTACAAAAAAGGTTGGACTAATAAAAGCATCCATCTGTTTGACCAATAAAGCATTTGAATGATATGCTTGTAGTTTTTATCATACAGTAGTTACTTTGTACAGAACAAACTGTGATTTTTACGTGCTGGAATAGGAGCATAAATAGGCTGCTCAATCGAGGTGAATAGGATGTGTGAGTGCAGGAAAAAAAACAGGACTGCTGCACGGAATTGGAGGCTGCTGATGATTTCAGAAAGTGGTTTCCAGATTTTGGGAGCGCAAATACGGAGTATTTGCTATTTTGTGAATCGCTCCCCACCTTCCATAGTCATTGTGGGAGGCTAGACTGTGATCACTCATAGAGAGGGAAGAGGGCATAGTATTGTGTGCGTGTAATCATTAGTTCCTTGTCTGGTGACCCATACTTAGAAATATGTGTACGTATTCCTTTGGGGAGCAAGCAACAGACCAGCACTTGCATTTTCGTGAAGTGTTGACTGCACTTCTCCCATGTGTTTGACACTGTTTATCTCGCTGAGTTTTTAAGTACGATTTGGTTAAGAACAAGCATTCAAGAATTGTAAATCAGCTGCCCCACACCCAAAAAGAGACTGGCTTAAAATAATACATTTTATTTTTTTATTTGACTTCTGGTTTCTAAGCCTGCGGGTTTATGCTTGTTGCAAGCTTTTACAAGCTTTTTTTTTTTTTCCCCCCTGAAACCATCCAGACCAGAATGTTTTAAAAAGTGAAAGTTGAGGTTGTCAAGGAATCACAGGACTCCAGGTGCTTTTTGGTGTGAGGAAAAACACCAAATACTGTGAGACTTGTGATGTGGCAACACTAAGTTGGACGTCTGACCAGCTCTGCCTTCTGACCTGGAATTTAGTATGGAAATGGAATTTCTATCACCTCCCAAGGGCTGACTTCAAGTGCAGTTCCTGCAAGTGAAGTAAAATTATTTTGTTTGCTGCAGCATAGATACCTGCTAATATGTCTGCATGAAACAGAGGTGGGTCCTGGGCTTCAGAAAAAAAAATACATCTGTGGTAAATCTCAGGCCAACCCTGCTGTCTGACCTATGTGCATCCCCCTTCACCAGGAGATCTGAGCACCTTTAAAGCAGTTTTTCCTGTGGTAGAGATGGGGAATTTAGTGAGACCAAGTGACTTGACTAAGGTCATTCAGTACTTCAGTGATAAAGTACATAATCTAGCCTTGGTCTCCTTAATCCCAGATGAATGCCCTAAACGCTAGATCATCTCTTCTACCATTAGAAGCTACCATCCCAGATGAGATTTTTAGAATTGTCTGACTTTTCGTGAGGTCTGGGGATGAGGTGGGAATGGAAATGTACATTTCCCCAAATGAAGATGGCCCTGGGACCACACAATTTGAATAATGCATCAAGTGTCAAAGTGTCATATTTTGGAGGTGCCTTCTCCAGCAACAGGTGGGACTTTTGGAGGCTCAGTGGAACTGTTTGCAGTGAGACATAGAGAGGAAGCTGAAGGCTTGAAGTTTATATCCTGATGAGAAGGACTTGGGAGAAAATATGGGGCCAGAAGCCATGTTGGGGTTAAAAAAATGTAGGAGGGAAATCAGCTCAGCGGTGTGAAGAAGGGTAATGGGAGGCGAGAGAGAAGGGGTTGAGGTTTGGTGAAAGAAGACAGATGCATTCTATTCTGCTTCGGTACCACGCGTGTCAGGAAAGAGAGAGCACTTGTGTATGGTGCGTGCTGACGCGAGTGTATGTGTGTATGTAAAATCACATACATACCCCTTTTTGTTTGGGAGCGATTGCTTTGTATAGTAAGAAACCTGAATTGTTGTTCTTGTTGCCCTTACATTTTTTATGGAAAACAGGATTAAAGATTTCTCTCTTCAGTTTCTAGTAGCTAAACTGCTAATTTTTGGAATATTGTTTTTTTTTTGTTGTTGTTTTTAAGAGATAAATAAACATGAAGCTGACTTCACAAGTGAAGGCCTTCTTTAAGCAGCTTCAGGATTACAGCTGAGCTGACACTGCCTGCTTTGCACCTTAATTTTTTGACAGATAGGTATAAGTGTACTTCCTGGTCTGGCATGTTCCTTTTAGCCATTTTTTTTGGGCGGGGGGTGGGGGGCGGGGAGGGAATTTTGTATTTTTTTTAAGTCCCAAATCCAGTAAAGAGTTAACAGGATTTCACTTGATCGGATGGTTTACATCATGAGTAATGCAAAAGTTGGTAACAGTAAATTGTTGTTTGTAAGTAAATATGGCACTGTAAACAAGGAGGCCTGGTCCCCGACTGGTTTGATTTCATGGTGGTCAGCAGCTGATCTATGTAACATGCAACCTTTCTGCTTCTCTAAATGTCAGAAGAATGACTGTTTGTTTGTCTTGAGTTCTTCCCAGCTGTTTACTCTCTAATGCATTTGCCTCAACCTTGATTCCCTGAGAGTGGCCCCTTTCTCCTCCCTGTTCTGTTTACATTAGTCCTGCCCCGAGTGTCACCTATGAAATCTGTTGATTATTCCACCTGGTTAATGTTAAATTGCTCTTGCAAGATGATGTGTTTGTTCATAAACACAAATGGGGGGGAAATGGGGGGGGCTTGTTTACTGTACCCATGGCAGCAATCAGTTATTAAACAAACATTGCTTTGTTTGCGGGTGTGAGCCGCAGTTTATCCTGCGAGGTCTAGGGGGAAAAAAACAACTTTAAATGCTGGGATTTTGATAAAGGAGAAAAGGGGAACTTGTCCCTGGAATGTGGCTGAAACTGACTTAGGTTTGCTTTTCTTATCTTTAACTTGGATGAAGGGCTAGAAAGATTAACCAGTTGTTTGGTTTTTCTAAGAGATTTCCTTAGTGTAATGATATCTATCCAGTTGTTTGCTCTTTTCAGAAGGGAGAGATCTCTCCTGCAAGAGGACTAGCACAGTAATAGAGCATCTGACGGCTAGAAAATTCTGTGTGGAACAAACAAGGATTTAAAAGGTCTAGGACAAAGGTGTAGGGCTATGAACAAGGTAATCTCCGAAGTATGACCTTTTGAATTATGTGCTGCAGTTTGTTATATTTTTTTCTTACCTTTTTAATCAGTATGTTCCTAATTGGTGCATCTGCCCTCTATCAAGCTTGAAAAGGGAAATGTTTAACTTTTATTTCTAAAGACATCTGAAGAAATGCCCAGATTTGAAAGCAAGGCTATCCGAATGCAGAGAAAATACCAAATTAAAAACGGTGCCCAGTCTCTCTCTTTGGGGCATGACACTGAAGAGCTGCTTTTTCTTTTGTTGCATGTAACTAAAACAGCATTTTCGTCTGTTAATTCTAGGGGCTGGCTATTTGCATTTTATTTCCTGAAAGTCCAAATTAGACAATTTCTGCTTTGGTAGGTAGTTGTGCTTTCAAATTGTTTTGCAAACAAGCAAGAAAGATTAGCTCCCACCATTATTGTTTGTTGTAGTTTCTGAACATCACTGTGTTTTTGATGCCAGACAGGACCTGTGAGTATTAGCTGTAAGTTGTTAAGGCTGTGCATACAAAGGGAATGACCTTGGAAAAAAAAATTATAGCTTTTTCTACGAAGAAAGGGGTCTATAACTTGGTAGTTTTTCAAATAGCTAGCCTCAAATACACATATTTAATATATATTGATAGGGAGGTTGTGAAGGCTAAAATTAAGTAATTGTCCCTGTTGTCCCTCGAAAAGGCAAGCAACAAAATAGGCAAAAACTTCTGGTAGATTATAATCACTAACTTGCACTAATGATCCAAGCATATTGTTCACTTTGGCCGCTAGAGTGATTATGGCTTTGAGGTGAAGTGGAAGGTACTTGAAGTGTGTAGCCTAACAAGCCAGTCATTAATTGACCAGCATTACTATGATAAATCAAACCCTCTCTATATTAAACTGAGAAACAACGATGAAATGAGAAACTATCTTGTGCAGTGGTGTTACAATGCAGCACCTAAATGTTTTTAAGTCCTGCAAAGTGCTTTATAAAGGAAAAAAGCTAAAAGTGCCTTAACAAGAGAAGAGATTTATAATTAAACCCCAGCAAAACCCTGGAATCACCCTGTCGCACCGTGGTGGCAAAGTAAATTTGCTTTCTGCTATGCCTTTGCTAAATACCATGCAGGCCTTGTATTTAATACTCTTTAATATTCCACTGATCTGTATGTCCATAATGGTGCTGATGCTGCCAGGATGGAGTTGAATGCATCTGAATTAATCTCAGCCTTTGAGTTTGCGCTCACTGGGGCAGCTTCCCCTCTCCGTTCAGCCTGAGCGCACAATTGTGTGAAAACAGCTGGACCATTGGGCTGGGGAGAACAGGTAGGTAGCTTGTGTGTATGTCCCTGTCTAAATATGAGACAGGAGCTAGGGAAGGAAATAGGTCTATTTAGATTCATTCCCTACCATTCTCAGCATGGCAGCACTGAAACTGTTTGTATGCTTCCTTAAGGAGGGGAGTTTCTGGAAAGCATGTAATGCCCAGATCAAAGTCCTGGTAATAGAGTTCACTGCACCCTGGCTGGAAATACAGTAGTGTTCTCAATTGCGAGGCCATTACCATGCAGTGTGCCATTCATTTAAAAAGAAGTGAAAAGCCCCTTTCCATCTAGTAGTAGTATGATGATTTCTGGCAGGCCTGAAGGTTTGAAAGAAGTCTCCCAAAATGGAAGGAAATGAGCCCAGCTTCAAGGAGCTCACAACGTGCTCTAACAAGGTCGGGAATAGCAGGCTAAGTAACAATCAGTTTACTTGTTTACTCAGTGGGAGCAACTATATGGCATGGTCAACTAAACGGGACGTGTATTGTGAAATGCATGGCGCAGTGTTTGTCAGCTGGTGAGAGGTGGTTCATGTTTATAGTTTGAGATAATCATGGCATGACTTTCATTCTGAATGTGCAGAATAATTGTCAAACCAAGAAGAACTATTAAGGTAGAGTTACAGTTGTGGACTGCATATATTATATAGGACTAGACTGGGCCCAGCTTTTGGATGAGTATGTAAGGAAGGGTGAGGTAGAGAAGCCTACTCCTGGAAAAACCTGATTTCTCTATTCCCTGTCTGGAAGTTGGCATCTGTAATCAGTATTTGTAAGGTGGGATATTCTTGGTTTTCCAACTTGTGAGGTGATGGATACAGACAGATTGTTTTGTGGACTATGTTTGAGTGTTAGTTGGTTAATGGCTTATGCTGTCAAGGCAATTCTGCCTCTCTGATTTAGCGGGCTATGGGCCAGTAACCTTCATGTTGAGGGAGTTCACACAGTTTGCTGCAGAGAGTGATCAGGGCCAGGTCTCCTCTGCAGAGTTGTTACTCTTTGCATCCATGGAGTTTCCCCAAAATTACAGTCTTGGCAGAGACTTGCTTTAGCACTCAGAGGTTCATATTCTCAGATGTTTGTCTGATGTGGTTCAACATACCCAGGGGCACGAGTTCTTCTCGAGAACTAAGCCACTTTGGACAGAGCTGATGGCACCTCCTTAGGCCCTTTTCCTGAAGATGTATGATAATGTAACACTCTTCTTGTCTTCTCACTGTGTCTTGTAGTTGTTTTTTTTTTTGTTTTTTTTTTTTGCTACACTGTTCTGTGCCCCTTGGGAGAACTGACTTACCCTGGGTAATGTAAAATCACCGTTTACACAGAGAAGTTAAATTGCTTGCTTAAGGACACAAGGTAAATCAGCATGGCACAACTGGGACTAGAACCTCGCGTCCTGACTAGCACTCCGCTCTTCTAGCCACTACTTCCCTAAAGTGTCAGTGTACATGGAAAATAAGCCATTGACTCCCCTCAACTTTACCTCTTCTAAATTACTGCATCTCTCAGTGGCCATAAAGACACTCAGGCAACTGTTGAAGAATGATAAGCCATTCTACTCACTCAGCAAGAAAGAGAGAAAAAAATGTTTTGTTATTGTATGTAATTAAGAAAATGAAAACACACAGGTGGCTAAGCCGGACCAGGAAAAGCAGCTACTCAGGAACCTGGGGAATGTGAAGGGACTGGGGAGTCTAGTGTAAGTGCAAGCTAGTTAAAGTTCTGCTTCTTAAGAGTGGCACATTTTATCTGTGGGATGGTACTATGAAGCACCAATTGTAACCTTCCAGGCGGAGTGCAATTATACCTTCATGTTCCTTCCCCTTTGTTACCTCTCTTCCCCATCTCTCTATGTGATAGAGAGTGCTTTCCCTACAGCCACAAGAATAGAGGAAGAGAGCGGGCCTCTTACGAAGCAGATGCCAGTCTCATTCTGGCTACGTCTACACGTGCACGCTACATCAAAATAGCTTATTTTGATGTAGCGACATCGAAATAGTCTATTTCGATGAATAACGTCTACGCGTCCTCCAGGGCTGGCAACGTCGACGTTCAACTTCGACGTTGGGCAGCACCACATCGAAATAGGCACTGCGAGGGAACGTCTACACGCCAAAGTAGCACACATCGAAATAAGGGTGCCAGGAACAGCTGCAGAGAGGGTCACAGGGTGGACTCAACAGCAAGCTGCTCCCTTAAAGGGCCCCTCCCAGACACAGTTGCACTAAACAGCACAAGATCCACAGAGCCGACAACTGGTTGCAGACCCTGTGCATGCAGCATGGATCCCCAGCTGCCGCAGCAGCAGCCAGAAGCCCTGGGCTAAGGGCTGCTGCACACGGTGACCATAGAGCCCCGCAGGGGCTGGAGGGAGAGCGTCTCTCAACCCCTCAGCTGATGGCTGCCATGGCGGACCCTGCTATTTCGATGTTGCGGGATGCGGATCGTCTACACGTGCTCTACTTCGACGTTCAATGTCGAAGTAGAGCGCTATTCCCATCCCCTCATGGGGTTAGTGACTTCGACGTCTCACCGCCTAACGTCGATTTCAACTTCGAAATACCACCCAACACATGTAGCCGTGACGGGTGCTATTTCGAAGTTGGCGCCGCTACTTCGAAGTAGCGTGCAGGTGTAGACGCGGCCTCTGTGGATCAGCTAGCAAGAAAACCCTCAGAGCAGCGTGATTTGTCTCTTTTCCCTTGGGGGAGACTGCGTATCACCTTACGATGTGCTCAGCTTCCACAGATCCAAAACTTTGGATGAGTCCAGTTCAGAGCCTGGAACTCCCTGAGGATGGCATGAGAAGCTGTTTTTGTGTCAAGAGGCCAGCCTCAGAATGGGCTTTGGATCATTCCGTTCCTTCTGGGCCCTTTATTCCCAAGTACTAAATGAAATTTCAGATTTTAGATCTGTCTAGACATATACAGTGCACGATAAAGTTGATAATACATTAATCATTTTTAACAACAGGTAATATGCATAATTTATGGTGTTACAGTGCTATCTTTTTGATATTTATGATGGATAATGCTCAGTTTTTGCCCTCATATTACTGCTTTAAATTATACCACAAGAAAATTAATGAGAAACTAGATTTATGGGTTTCATTTGTTTGTCAATTCGGAAATTAATTGGGTGTTAATTTTAGCCCTCCCTCATCAGACCAGGTCTTTAGTATGTGAGCATTACTTTGCATTCATTGAAGCCTACCTCCCATTTACAGTGGGTCACTAGCTTTGCATACATTAAAATAGCCCTCAGGCACATTCTCTTGATTACTTTTTGAACTGCCATGCATTAGAAAATTTACGCCTTTCTGTTATAATTATGAAAATTCAGTATAGGAAGATGGTGCTTGTATAACAGCAAGTACACAGTCTTACTCTGTTGTGTAAGATCTAATACCAAATTCAGGACATTTTTGTTTTAATCCTGGAAAACAGCACTCTGGTCCATCTTTATTATAAGGTTTTCAGACTTAGAAATTTCAAGGATACGTTTTAAGTCAGTGAATTCCCCCTTTGGCTTAGGAAATATCAAAGGATTTCCTCTGCATCTCTCTCTTCCTTTGTTTTCCTCTTTTCACACTTCTGTTTGTGCTTACTCTTCTTCTGCCACAGTCCTAGGTACCGCTTTTCACAAACGAGCCTCAGCATCACCTTTTCGGATGGTACAATCTCACAGCATGTCTCACCAGCTCTCTTGATTCTTGAAGATCATTTGTAATCATTTTAGAATCGAATCCCTTCTTTTCCTCCTCTGGCAAAAGCCAGGAGCCAGTAGAATTATGTAGGACATGTTGACTGATCCTCCAAAGATTATGCAACATATACCCAAATGTAACCCAGCACCTTGAGTATGCAAACTGAAACTTCATCACAAGATTTTCAGCATTTCTTGCCTCCAACTGAGCAAGAAGTAGGACTAAATCACCATTTTGGCAATATTTAGGTGATTCTTCCGGACCTACTTGAAACTAGCAAGTACAGGCAGTCACTTTTCTGTATTTTTTTAATGACAAGCCCCTTTTGAGCCTCATCACGATTTCATTTTCTGGCTCGCTTAATTTCTGGTCAAGGTTTGGGTTGGTTCTTATTTTGCTCCACTGGTTCTCCCATCTTGTAGCTCTACTTCAAATGTTACTTTTTAAAACAATGCAGTGCAGAATGATTGGCTACCAAAAGGTTTAAAAACGCATCAGATAGCCATTTAGAATAACAAGCACTTAAAATTTTGAAAACTGACTTGCAGTCAAGGTAGTTAGATCATTTGTTTTGGTTAAGTCATTCAGTATATTGAGACAGCAGTTTTCATCAATTTTCGTAATCACCAAGGCATTTCTAATGGCAGCCATTGGCCCAGCACTCAAGATGTTTGACTCTCCTCTCCAGTGGTATTTCAGATGGCCATCAGCCATCCAGCAGCCTGCACCGCACTTAATTGGTGACAGGGTGTATTTTAGTGAATGAACAGCTGCATGTCTGCAGTGCTTCCACCACCAGATCAAACGCTTGCTTTTTACAGGATTTTCAATCTCTGTGAGTGAATCCGTATTCTTTTACTAGACTGAAATGTAATAGGATGACATATTGCTTCCATGCCACTAGCCATCTTTGAGCTCTAGGGGCTGATCATCAGCTGTTGGAAATTCTGTGACAGTTTAAATCTACTAAGGCTCTGCACCCCGATTTGGAAATATGTCCATAGAGAAGTGGCTGTATTTAGACTAGTGATGGGAATAGTCGAGATCACTGGTTCTCAGTCATTCCCCGCTCAGTAATGGCTAAAACTTACCATCTTAGAGCTCATAGGGTATGTCTACACTACAGAGTTAGTCCGGAATAGCTTATTCCAGAGTTATTTCCAAAATAAGCAAAACCTACTCTGAAATAATGTGTTAACACAAAATAGAGCCTAGTTTGGACTCGAACCCCTGGAAGCAGTGTTTCCAGGGCCTCTAATACAAAATACTATGTCTACACAGCAGCTTTATTTTGCAATAAATTACCTGTAAGCCCTTGATTTTATGGACCCCAATTTAGCAGACTTCAGGAAATAACAGACTCCCAAGTTTTTCTTAGACGGGGTCTGTAAAATCCTAAATACCCACCCCCACTGCCAGTGGACTTACTGCTCCAGAGCTGCTGTGGCCTGGAGCAGCCACCGCCTTGTCTGCTGGAGCCACTGTGCGCTCCTGTCGCCGTGGTGGGGCATGCAGACAGGATTCGCATATGCACCCCACCCCTGCTGGGAGGAGCGCTTGGCATCTCCAGTAGTGGCTCTTACTATCACATGTGGTGGAGACCCCAGCCTCAGTGGGACCCTTGCTGCTGCACATGGTGCGGCTTTCGCGGCCACGTGCAGTGGGACTCACACCCACAGCAGGACCCTTTCCGCCACATACAGCAGGGCCTCCTGCCATGGTGGGACACTTGCTGCCATGTACAGCATGGCTTTTGCTGCCACATGCAGTGGAGGCCCCCAGCTGTGGCAGGACCCTTGCTGCTGTGGCAGGACCCTTGCTGCTGTGGCAGGGCCCCCAGCAGTGGTGGCCAGCTCTGGCACTCCTGCAGTGGCAGTGCATTGGGGAGGGCTGTGGGATTTAATGGACGTCCGGTTTAACAGACACCCCCTTTCCCATTAGTCCTTTAAATTGAGGGTTTACTGTATTTCAGAATACCATATTTTGAAATGCCCCTTATTCCCTGTCCACACAGCCCTCGTGCAATGAGGTTTACCAATTATGGAATAAGCTGACCGGTATTTCGAAATAGCAGTTGCATTACATAGACGCTCGCAAAGTTATTTTGAAATCGTAACCGCTATTTCAAATAACTTTGCTGTGTAACCATACCCACAGATAGCACGGTAGGAAACCAGTTGCTGGCCTCAACCGGCAGGGCAGTGTCTAAACTGTGAAGCATGTGACAGTGTGAGGAGACTTGTGCTGCCGCTGCCCAGCTGTTGTGAACCTTGATTCTCCTTCTGGTGCCATTCATGTAGAAATTATCTGGAGCAATTCTCTTTTCAGGGGACACCCTAGTCTCCCTCCTCCCCCCACCCCACTCTGCTGTTTAGTGATTTTAAAAGAAGTGGTTTTTTTCATGTAGGATTGCAAAATGTTGGTCCTTTCCTACCATGATTCAGGAGAGCCTTCCAAAAGGGGTTGGAGCTTTATTTCTCCTCTTTATATCACAGAGCAAGTGTATTCCCTGCTGGCAGTGAAGGCAAAATGTTTGTTTGACTTTAATGGCTGGCTGTATGGCTTGTGTGCCTGCTGGTGTTTGAGAATTTGGGAATAGACCCTGCCATTTAATCATTTGCATGAAACTGATTTTGCTATTCACTATTGGCTCCACAGAAGTAGAAATATATTTTATAAACCTGTGTTTAGTTTAATTTACACATCCTTTCATGAGTGGGCCAACTTCTTTAGGGGCATTTATTCTGCTTCATATAAATAATTGATCGGCCAAGTTAATTTACTTCTGCCTGACTTGATCAACCTTAATTAACTGCCCTGAACTTTTGGTTGGCTTAAAATCTTTACAAGAGAAGAAAGAAGGGCTGTTTGATGACAATTTTTTTCCCCACTAATGCTGTTCCTGAGAGAGGGAAATGGTGAATGTTGTATGTTTGCACTGATACCGACACCTACAAATTACAATAGCCCTGTTAAAATCATGAGTTTTGCTTACATGCATAGGTGAGGTTCAGAATACATGGCCTAGATGGATTCTGGAAGCATTTAGAGGGAGAATTTCAAAGGCATGGTGGACTGGTAGGCACCCAAGGGCAGATTTTTCATGGTGTTTAGGCCCCAAAAGATGCAGCTAGACACCTAGTGCAATTTTCAAAAGCCTTGCCCTGAAATATTGTGCAAGATTAAAAGAAAAGGAAAAGAAAAATTGAATAAATAAAGCCTATGACTGGAGCACCTACCCTATGCCACCAAAATGTGTGCTCTCTTCATTACTACTTTGCTTTGTACAGAAAATATTTTACATGCCATTGCAACTTCCTGCACAAAACTGTCTAATTATTCTGATACATAAAAACGAGCACAGAAGTGATAAAATTGCTTGTCTTCATAAAGCATCACTCTTCTGACCAAACTTATTTGCATGCTGCTTGATTAATTAGGCTTGTATTCTGAACAAGAGTTGCTTTTTCTGATGCTGGTCATAATGGAGCACCAGCTCATCTCCCACGTGATACGATCCTAATTCATGCCGCAAACCTTGCTTGACCACCTCCTTTCAAATGTGATGATAGGCTTTGGAAACAAACAGCTTTCTCGATAGCCAGGAGTGAGAAGTCAGACTACTTCCACGTCCAGGTATTTGTGGATCTGCCCACCCCAGTGGAACATCAGGCTGACTCATTTGGGCAGTCTCAAAAAGAACAATATCCACTGTGGGTGGGTCTCAGATAGGTTGAATCTCTTGGCAGGACTCCTAATGATTGCAGTGTTTTGTGAGTATTTAAGTCAAATCACATGCTGACTGTGGCAAATGAACAAAATTTATCTTCTCTGCCCCATACTTATTTGACCTGGCAGAGATGTTTTGGAAATGTCTGTTTGTCCAGTCAGGGTTGTTGTTTGAGAAACTGATAGAAGCAAGCAGGGTGCCAATAGACTTTTGAGCCCTTGGGTAAGGTGTGAGGGATTGGCTCTGCACTCCCGGAAGGGGCAGGGCCCTCAGCACCACCTAGAAGATGATGCACCCGCCTCCACAGGGAGCCCCCAGAGCGGCCCAGAAGGCGAAGCGAGGCGCTTCACTGACAATTTATAGGCTCTGGCATGCTGGCTTTCACTGCAGTAGCAGCTTCTGGAAGCCCCAGGCCCTTTTGACTTTGCCAGGCCCTAGGGCTGTTGCTCCCTTCCCACCCTCCAACCTCCAATGCAAACGAGCAATTATTAAAAATAATTTTTACAGTGGTTTTCAGCCTTTTCATTTCCCTGCCCCTTATTATAAGTTCATTTTTAATGAGTTTTGAGTCTGCAGAATTATGTTTTCTGTTAAATTTGGAATGCCCAAACTAGTACAATCCTCTTCCTTTTACCATTGAGGATCAATTTGCAAAAACGATTTCCAAATCCTTTTTGGCAGTGGCTTTTGCTACTCTTCTCCTAACCACAGGAGGTAAGGGTAGCCAGAACCAACATAAAATGAGAAAGCAAACATTTGCAATGAAAAAGTTCTTGTAAAACTCAATCTGATTTTTGGGGAAAACAAATTCATTGAGGAAAATTCGCATCATTTTCAACATTTGTTTGTGTCTTAACCTGACATGAAATAAATAATGTTTGGCTAACTTGTTTATAAATTATTTCCTGAGCCCTAGAGATGTTTTGCTCACATTGGGGAGTAGACAGGTTGTGAGTGACCATTGACTGATCTGTTCCTCTGTGAAACCAATCTCCTCAGGACTTTTGGTACCATTGGGCAGTACTTTCTCATAACGTACGTTTTGCCTTCACAAGTGCTTTTAATAGTTTCCCCATGTATCTGGGCCAAGAAAAGCTGTTTGTTATCTCTCAGAAGAGCTTGGGAACATGATACCTTTACTTTAGAGTTCAAGTATAGTTTCTGTTTTTACCTTTGTTTCGACTAGTGTCCTGTCACCTGGAGGCACGTACTGTGAATTCATCAGTGCTGTCAGAAATGAACACCCTTTGTAGGCCACTTACAGCTTTTTCAGGCTGCCATAAAATCTTCATAGCAATTGGCACCTGTGTCCTAGGCCAAAGGTGCTGCCATCTTTCCGCCAGGCACTCTGTTTCAAAGAGATGAGTTTAAGCAGCTAATCAAATGATGAATCTTCATAGTTGATCAGGCCTTCAGTTGGGATAAATTAATGTAGGGCTTCCTTTACTCCAGTTGAGAATCTGGTCTGAAGTGTGGCTGGAGAGAGAGAGGTGTTCAGGTTGTTAATTTTTCCCTCTGGTTAAATGAGATGTGTCCATTTTAGTATGGTGTGTACGACTGGGTAGCATTCCTTTAAATATTTTGTGATCCCACTGATATTATCTCTGTTTCTGAAGCCACCAGAACCCTGCAAGGAATACATATAATATGTGTGTGAGAGAGAGAGAGTGCGTGTTAGGTTTTACGTATGATCAGAGAGGCCGACCACCTTGCCTGGCCCCTGGACAAGATGTGGAGGGCCCGGGGCAGCCACCCTCAGCACTGCTTGGACTGTGTGACACCTCACCCCACTCCCCCAGCCCTCAGCACAGTTTAGAGAAGCCTGGGGCTCTGGCAGTGGTGAGGAACAATAGGCTCTTTTTTAATCACGGGGCCACAGGGCAATTGCCCCCCTTTGTCATACCTCTGCCTCTCTCCATCAGCAGGTATGCACAAGGTTAGCAATCACGGTTGTGATCATGCATGTGTAACTCCTTCATGTTATGTATGTGTGTACAGAGCAAAAGACAACAACATGTACCTTGTCAGAGTAGGAGCAATTTTAAGAACAAAGGGCTTTGTCTAGTAACATACAGAAAGTTTTTTGTTAATTTAGATCTGTGAAGTTTTACAAGGGAATTGACAGAAGCAGTATAATGAACCTTGTAGTCCTTTTGTCTTTTTGCATGATTCAAAGATCCCACACAGCAAATTAAAACAAGTGTTCACAGACCAGATGAAATTTATTTAAATGTAAGCAGAACATCTGCATCGGTTCTACCACCTTCTGTAAATGTGAAGGAGATGCACAGCAGGTAGGGTGAACAGGGTGAGCAGATCCCTTAGTGACTGGAATGGAGCTTTTCTTATATATGGTTTCCCCAGCCTTGATTGTGAATCAGAAACTAAAGCTAATGTTGTAGCATGTGCATGACAAAGCCCTTATTATTCATTTGCTTCCCAGATAGGACATCTTGGTTATTAGCTTTATGGAAAATCATTGATTTACCAGTTAGTGAAAGGCACATAATCTCAGAGGGGTAGCCATGTTAGTCTGTAGCTTCACCCAAAAAACAAAGCAACCCCCCCACCCCCCCCACCAAGCAATTGTTAGTCTTTAAGGTGATACAGGACTGGTTGGTTTTGTTTTTTGAAACATGTATGTCTATTTGGCTGGAATGTAGCTCAACCCACAGAGCTAAACAATAACTTTACTTTGAAGCTGCATGCCACCCTAGTCCTTGATGGACTACTCCTGAAACCTTAATAACAGGGGCTGCTTGCTTTGAGCAAGTAACTCAAGGAAGTTGGCACTGGAGGAAAGAACCTTTTGGTTTCCGACACATATTGTACAGTAGGTGTCTTGGGCTCAAAATTATGCTTGTACAGATTTTCTGGGGAAAGTATTTTTTCCCCTAGTATTTTCCTTTAGAAATGCATTGCTTTCTCTGTTCTCCTTTCATGTTTTCCCACATGTGCTGGGAGGGAGAATTTTTCCTCCTGTTTCTGAACTGCTTGAGAGTTAGTGAATTTAAACAAGTTGCTCCTTGAATATGGACCTTCCCGTGCCAATCAAGAGCAGTTGAAACCTAGATCCTTAACTTAGATGATCAGTTAGACATGATGTTAACATTCCAAATGGTGACAAGACTGAGGGAGGTAACCATGTTAGTTCATATCTACAAAAACAACGAGGGGCATAAGTGTTTGTGGGCAAAAAAGAAGGAAGTTCCTTATCAAGTAAGTGTAGGACAATGTAAACGAGGACAAATCAGTCAAGGTAGATGTACATTACTCCCAGCGGTTGATTTGGCCTCATTAACATTGGGCCTACACTTGATAAGTATCTCCCTTTATTAATATAGTAGCACACACATGTATGTAAACCCCTATGTCTGTATTTCCATTCCAATGCATATGATGAAGTAGGTTAACCCACAAAAGCTTAGCCCAAATACATCTGGTAGTCTTTAAGGTGCCACAGGACTCCTTGTTGATATTACAAACGTTCAAGGTCAGTGAATGTTTTGTGACAAGCCTGTGGACTGAAATTTGTATTCATATGAATTACTTGCCAAATAACTACAAATTATGAATTATGAATTACTTGCCAAATAACTACAAATAACTGCATTCACAACCGGGTCATGATTTATGAGAATGCTTCACAAATAAAGGCCAAAATTCTTCAGATACATTGTTTGTTGCAGATAATTCAGCTAGCTGTAAAGGAATGTCACTAAGGTGCGTACTAAGCCAGATGATGAAAGTAGCCAGGAGATTCACTCAAAGGGCCCAGAATCCAGAGAGTGGCTGAATGAATCCTAAAACAAAGAAATTTGCTTCAGCAAAAATTCGTGATGTTCAGCACCTTTCAGAGGGTTCTCAGCACTTTGCAGATTCAACCTGAAGTACCTCCATGTGCTTCATATTACTAAAAGTTGGTAATGTGTCAAAATCGTGGTGTGAATGGAAATCTGAATACGCAATGCTCCACTTCAGCTTTTGGCTCCTGTCCACTGTATATCCAAGTTTTGATGTTGCCTGTAATATGTTACATAAAAGGACGCATCTGTTTTGTAGTAAAATATTGTAATTATTGATTTTGTGTGTTCACTTGCTCAAAAATTCTGTAAAGGGGAAAAAATATCTAGCTGATAATGCTATATTTAGCACAGAATTTATTTACTAAATTATAGCTCTACCAAGAGATAAACATAAACTGCTAGCACGAAACATTAATGAAAGATAAATTGTATGACGGGAAATGACACATGTTTATAGTTTTGGCAGGATTTAAAACAGGGCATGTCTCCTTATATACAGCAACTGTTTTAACAGCTGCTTTTTTTTTTTCCCTTCCTCTCCTAAATTATTTCAGGTTTTTGAGTCATGATGCAAGAATCTGGGGTTGAGGCAAAAAGTAACGGTTCAGCCATTCAGAATGGAGCGAGCAGTGGTAACCATTTACTAGAGTGCAACCTACGTGAAGTAAGATCCAACGGTGAAACTCCCTCAGTTGAAATTGGGGCTGCAGATATAGCACATCTTCAACAGCAGCAGGTATTGTAAGATATATATATATATATATCTTTCAACTTCCCTTCCTAAAGCAGAAAAAAAAACCCACTCTTAAAACTATTGATATTTGCCACTCAAATGTATGCTTTGGAGAGCATACACACATTTATAGGAGTTAAATCCTCAATTACATAGGTGAATTAAATCCTAATGTAAAGGGAATTGTGTACTTCTCTTCTGGTGCCCTTTCTCATTCACTTGCTAGAATGTCCCAAAGATTATTGTTTTTATTGTTTAAATGGATAGATGATGGTGGCTGTGACTGGCTAAATTGTTTTATACAAATAACTAGTTTCCAAAATGTGTGGCTGGTGGTTGGATGAATCACTAATTCTGAGTTTTGTTTTTGCAACAAATTTTAATGTACAACATTATCAGCAGATTTTTTTTCTGTTAGACATGGTTTACCGAGGCCCCTACTGCAGTGAAACTAAAACATTATATGAAATCTTCATATTAGTCCTCTTTTTATGACAGATTGAACCTCTCTCATCCATCAACGTCCATAATTTGACATGATTTTAGTTAGGCCGGATGACTACTTATAAGTGTGGCCAAGTTTCCCGTGGTCCTCTACAGCCCTCAGTCCTGGCTCTGTGTTCTATGCTGTTATTTAGCTGTAATTTACCCTAAGATCCCAAGAAGCAGTGGAAGCGTTAGTAATGTTGGTAAATGATAATTGACCTCCTGTGGTCCAGCAAATTCTCTCATTTGGCACCGGTCAGTCCCAAGGGTGCCTGATGAGAGAGTTGCAACCTGTACAGAATCATCAGAAGCACAAATGTGATTAACATGTCCCTTATATGCTTTAATTAATACATTTTAGACAGAAACAACTGAGTTCCTCAGCGTTATAGTTAATAGGTTATTGCTTTAATACATTGTCTTCTTCCTCCTCCCACACCCATAAAATTTTGAAATCGCAGTTAGAGGAGAACATATAACAAACTGCCTAGCATGTAGTATTAACATGTTTTGGGAGGCGGGACAGTGCGACAGCCATCGTGAATGCGTTTATGCCCAAACTGTACTTGCTGTTACACAGTCAATGTTGTTAAAATCTTTAAATAAGAATTTGGCGGCTATGCAAGACTCTCTTAAGTGCAGAGTGATCTTTTCATCAGGTGGTTGTGGTGAAGGAAGAAGCCTGCAGTAGAAAACAAGGCAAAGCTAGACACTTGAAAGGTAGCATGCAACCAGGTTTGCCAAAGTAAGGCAGAAAACTGCCGCAGTTTAGCAGCTCAGAGAAATGTACAACACTAAATGCAATAGACTTTGGTTGTTTCAATCATTTTCATTCTACAGGTTTTTACTTGAAGTGAGAATGCCATCAGTGAGAAAATCACAGCCATGCTGAATTCATTACTGCAGTAGTCACACAAAACCACGGATAAAATTTCAATAACTGCAGGCCATAGTTGAGTAAACAGTTGCACTGAAACTTAATTCCTGTTGACTTTTCTCTCATTCTTCGCCAGGGGCACATTCTGATTCGGACTGCAAAGACAACAGGGGTTACAGCTTTGATTAATGTAGGACAGTAGAAGAGAATTAGAACTGTAAAATATGTTAAAAGTACATTCAACACAAAGGTCTGCTCTTAAAAAGGCTTCATATCCAAATGAATTAATTGCACTGTTTTGATTTCAACACTATGGAATTTTTCAGTCCTCTGATCACCCCATCTCCTTTGTTGCATCTCACATAAGAACATGTGTCATCCAAATGTAGCATTTGGTAGACCAAAAATATGGAACTTCACTGTTATTCCTTATCACCAAAAAGTCATCTGAATTGAAGCTGCCACCTTGCAGCATTTGTCAGCACCTCTTGGTAATCAACCAGAAGAATCCCTGTTGAGTGAGGTAACATCTTAATTGTGTATATAATGTTTTGTGTCATTCAACAGCCACCCATTTGGTCAATTAAGGAGAGAGACGGATGCGTTCCATAAAGCATTCTGTGAGGTCCTCCAACCCACTCCCAAACAATGTCCAGAACAGCTGGAGGTGCTTCCTCCAGCACGCTTTCTGGCCCTAGCACAGCTGTGATTTAAAGACTGAAATTGGCTGGGAGAGAATTTCTTCACAGTTTAGTTTCATACATGCTCATTTATACTTTGTTTTTAACCTGTGCCTGTGTTTCTTTTGCCAGTACCATAATTGCTTTTGTTTAACATGCTTTCTTCTAGGTTTGCAAAGACCTTCATGTTCTGTGTTTTTTTGATTCCACTATTAATTTGTTTTGATGCATCTTTTTCTACCAAGTTCTCGTTTTAAAAACTGAGTTGTTTGCTTCGTTTATAACACTTCTTGAAAAAAGAGTGCAATATCTAAAAGGCTGTCAAAACTAGTGTAATAATGTATCAATCATTGTGTTTTCAAAATAGTTTTAAATGCCGTAAAGAAAAAATGTTTTCAGACTGCTAATGTGAGCATTTATAGATATGCATACAACACAGAGCATAATGTTTAGATGTTTCTGCATATACAACATATGCTCTCAGGTCACTTAACAGAATGCGTGCTAGATAACGCTGCTTCAATACAAATGAATGGTTATTTAAATAAAACAGCTCTTTCTTAAGAGGATTTCAGTCTAAGCATTTCTTTATGCCACCTGGCATTTGTGCTGTCTGAAAAATAAGCAGAGGGTAGATTGAGCTTGGCTCCACTGTGGTTAGCTGGTTAATTGTATATTTCCCACGAATGGTCAAGGGAGAGATGCTGCAATTCATTGCTTTTGGATAAAGCGCTTACTTGGAGTTTAGAACTTGAGCTCTTCAGTTTGTGACTTTGCAAAGGCCAACGTGATTTGTTCTTTGAATTATGAATATCTTTATTCTTTTAAGCAATGGTTGATTCAGGAAATTTTAATAAATATACACCTCATTCACTTTTGCAAACCTTCTAGAAAAACATCATGTAATCTTGGTGTTGTGGTTTTTGTTTTGTTTTGTTTTTGAGGAATAAAGTGGATTCTGGGGAGTGTTCCTAGTAATTTTTCCTATCCATAGGCTAAATAAAATTTTTAGATTCATGTGTGGATGTGCACCACCAACAGAAACACATCCTACCCACTGTGGGTAGCTATGGATATTCTGCTAATCAGCTGGGGGGCACCTGAATCCCTCCTGGGAAGCCACTCCAATACTGAGCTTACAGGGAACATTGATTATGGGTACTCTTGCAATCAGCACAGGGATGAATCTAGTACAGGTACTATACTGCCTTTGTCATTAGTTTGATTCCTCTGTGGGAGCGTGTGTAGAGGCAGGATAAATAAATATTGTAATATGCCTTGTATCCTGTTAAATTGTGCTTTGAGTAACAATGGTGGAACCTAGTTTTGTAATCCTCCAAGTGAGTAGTCCTGATTAATGTCAATGGCAAGACTTGTGGAGTAAAATAGTATCCAAAAGAACAAAGGTGGTAGAATAAGGTCCTTTGTGGAAAGGATAGCTGGAAAGAGAAAATTTAGAAAGCTGTCCAGTAGTGGTTGAGAAGAATTAGCTCCAGGAATGGCCTGAACAGGCAGTGAGAAGACATTTTCACACTGTATTAGCATTCTTTAGAGAGGCAGTGATCCTCCTCAGCTTATCCTGTGGTCAGTACAAGTTGAAGCTATTTAGCATCTTTCAGAACTGGGTCTTTTCTCAAACACTGGTTTTGTTGACTGTTTTCTGCCTGCGAGACCTTAGGAAGAGCACCAAGGTAACGTGGAGCATTAGCATGCTCAAGGAGAGCTGAAATAAACAGCTCAAGCAGAACAGCAGAGCGGCTCAGAGGAACTCTGGGTGCCTATTCAGACAACAGAAGCGAGACAGAATATTGGAATAAGCCAGAGAGGCTTAGAAAGAGCACCTGAGAAGGCCAGCAATATCAAGTTGCTCGCACAAATCACTAGCACAATCTGAAGAGTTCAACAAAATGTCTAATGACCTAGAGGTCTTTCAGAGTCGTGCTCATTCATGACAGCAGTGGTAGAACAGCTCTGGCCTACCAAAAGGAATAGACATGCAACATTTTCTTTTAGGCTGGGTCTACACCTAACTTGAATATCAAAGGCTGCTATGCAATTTTAGGTTCCTAAAATCTATTTAGCAGCTGTTGATATTCATTCCTGTCCCCACTGCAAAATGCCAACAGGAATGCTCCTCCCATTGGCATTCCTTAATCCTTGCCATCTTGCAAGAGTTGACCTTGGAATGCGCCGTTTCATGTATACACCCAGGAAGATCCAACCTAAATGGTTGAGCTACTGCAGCAAGTGTCGACCGAGCCCTAGTGTTAATGGGTGCAGCTCCAGTTACCTTGATGGGGGGTTTCTCAGATTTGATCCAGTCAAGAATACGACCTATTGATTCTAAAGAATCATATGGCATTCAGAGTCATTTGTATGGCTTGTTCCTGAACATTAAAGTATGTTGTTTGTTTATTAATAGAAAGATTAAAAAATACAAATGGAATAACAATGTGAAATCCAGTGTGTCACAGCAAGACCTGAAATGCTCTGTTACAAGGTGGCAGAAATGCAAACCTCTCTCTCGATAGAACGTTCCAGTTTGATACCATAACTTCAAATGCTGCCCCAAGAGTCTGTTGTCTAATCCAAAATCCTTTTGAACTTTTAGGAGGTATGACTTTAATAGTAATTTGTTGACAGATTAGCTGCAGAGATTGCAAGGGGTTTATTTTGCAAAACTGGCAGACTCATATCAGTGTTCTCTAAAGGGAAAAAAAACCACATTGCTGTTTTGCAATTGCTTGCATTTATTGACAACCAGTGCTGAGCAAGCAGAATTGGAATGTTTGTATAATGTAAACCTATAGCTTGCCTGATGCAGTGTAGCGTACTTTTAGGTAGTGCACAGATTACTTGATAAAAAGGGTTACAAGGTGACTGCTTTTATGTCAGATTAGACTGGCAATATAAATGCAAGTGGTGCATAGTGAAATAAGAAGGAAGTTTATATAGAGTTGCACTTTATGTAAAAGTTCTGTTCATTATTCTGTCTTTGAACTGGACTGTATTATAATTCTAAAGTGTCTCTTAACTTTCTGGAGAGTTTATCTAAATGCCATGTTTAATTTGTGTCTGTAAAAATAAGGTAAGCAGTTCTTTTTCTTGACCAGAATTTGACAAAATGTTACATATAGTCTTCCATTCATTTTTTTTTCCTACTTCAACACCTGTACTCACCTTTAAACAGATGCACCTGATAAACTGACAAACAAATAGAACCTACTCATATGAGAGACGCAAAACATTCACCCCTTTCAAATAAGACATTTTGGGCCGGATACTTACACCTAACAAACAATGAGTTGCTCTTTACTCCATAAGTAGTCTACATGACTTAAATGGGATTGTTTGTAAAGAAAGGGCCTGTGCAATGGTAGGGTATTGCAGTTTGTCTGTTCGGTTGCAGTGCTGAGATTTGTGAACTTTCACACGAAGGAAGAGAAGTGTCATAAAGGATATCTGCTTTCTCCATACTCTTCCATAACAAAAGAAAGGCAAAAATGTACCGTAAAGTGGTTATTGGGTATTTTATTGAGGGACTGTTCTAATTTGGTAAATTTAGGCATTTCAAGCATTAAGGAGACTCCTAGGCTTTGTCACTGGGCAAAGTAAGTCAACTGCAGATACTCAATTCTAGATATGGCAGTTGCACAGCTCGAAGTGAAATATCTGCGCTGAGCTTACTTGGCCATCCCTACTGAAGAGAGTCAATGGGAGAGTTTCTCCCATCCACCTCTCTTACTTATCATGTCTTGAATGGAGTACAGCGGTCAACTGTGACACCTGAGAGGTTGATTTCATGTGTCCCTTCCAGGTGTTCAAAATTGAACCCCGGAAGATCAGCCTGGACCAGGTCAGTCTTCCAGGCAGGGTAAACATAGCCCTAGACTTTAAAGTCAGAAGGCAACATCATGATCAACTGGTCTGACCTCTCCTGCGCTTTGCAGGTCACAGACCTTCGCCCATTCCTGAATTAGGCCTCTCTCTTCTGACTGATTTATTGAAGTCCTCAAGTCATGGTTTAAAGAATTCAAGTTACAGAGAATTCACCATTTACACTTGTTTAATCTGCAAGTGGACTGTGCTGCAGAAGAAGGCAAAACAAAAGCAAAAAACCCAGTATCTCTGCCAGGCTTATTGGCGGTGGGGGAGAGTTCCTTCCCAACCCCAAATACGGCGCCTAGTCAGAACTTGAGCGTGTGGGCAGAGCGGAAGTCATTAAGTATCTATCCTAGTACAAATGAGTTGAATGCTATCTCATTTTTAACAAAGAATTTACTGAGTTTTGTCTTTTAAAAAACATGAAAGGAGGTTATAAATTGCATCAGAAATTTTATTATCCCACTGATCATGAAGTGGACTTATCTCCTCAGAACAAAATTACTAAAGTAGGTCTTTGATAAAGTCTTTGTTCCCTATTGACACAACTGGGTTAGACTAAACTTGTTTGTTAGGCTTTAAGGGAAAACATGTTTTGAGTCACTTGCTGTGAAGATATGGGGTGTAATTATTAAACTGCTGTTTTTCACTGAAAGAGCCATATAAGAGTGTAGATTAAATGACTTACAAGGCATCAGGATTGTATCTGGTTTTGCATTTTAGTACACTGGTAATTCCTGTTTACAATAGCTTCATGAAAGAGCAGTCTCCTTGTAGAGTCTTTTTCAGCACAGGGAATTACAAAGACAGACTTTCTATACAAAGCATTTTTATCACTCATTCCTTTTTTTCTCCCAAATTCTCCCATCTCCCAGATGACTGGGAGGTGACGTGATAACTTTTTAGTCATTCAAATCTCATAACTTTTAACCTGAAGGTTAAGTAGTGAGATATAAACTAAGAGATGATAATATCAATTTTATGTTCACTGAAGGACACAGTATACCTCTTTCTAGTAGAAGGAAAATTGTGCGTAAAATGTCTTTTGCTTTTTAACAGAAAAGCTCTGTCTTGGCGAGCTTAGAGATGTAGCAGCACTGGCAACAAATTAGATAAGTTTTAACATAGGATGGCTACCTTGCTAGGATTTTTGAACCAATGATTTTTTTTAATAATGCAATTTTTAGCTCCCTTGTCAATGACCCATGCTGAGAACATTGGTGGATTATTCTTTATCTTCTGTACTACTAATGTCTCTTGTTATAACCACTTATTGACATCAACAAGACTTAAATTATCTCTGACTGCTGAAGGGTGAGGGAAAACTGCTGCTTGGTTCCACTTGCTGAGTTTATATATATATATATATATATGTATATATATGTATATATAAAAGTAGTTTCTAAAATCCTTATAAATAACCACATGAGACTATGGGGCCTCCATATTTGCATATGCACTGTGGTTATGTCTACAGTAGAAGCATCTGCCTATGGAGGTTACTGTTGGAAGAGATGCTCAGACAAAACTACTGTCAACAGATCCTGTATACACATAAACATGCATCGATCTTTAGATCCCCTCTGTGGATAAAAGGGCCCCCCCGGAGTGGCTACATGGCCTTTTTTTTTGACATTTTCTGTTGACAAAACACATTTTGTATGTAGATGCTCCATGAGTTTTGTCTATGAAACCCCCGTTTTGTCTCAAATTCTCTAGTGTAGAGGTAGCCTGTGTGTGCTGGTGTGTTTAAACAACTGGATTACTGGGCATCTAACCAGTTTAATAAGGACAAATGCAAAGTAATCCACTTAGGAAGGAACACTGAGTTTCACACATGCAGAATGGGAAGTGACTGTCCAGCAAGGAATAGTGCATAAAGGGGCCTAGGGGTCATAGCGAACCACAAGCCAAATATGAGTTAACAGTGTGATGCTGTTGCCAAAAAAGCAAACATGATTCTGGGATGCATTAACAGGACTGTAGTGAGCAAGAAACAAGAATTCATTCTTTTACTGTACTCAGCACTGATTAGGCCTCAATTGGAGTACAGTTATCCCTCAAAATGCGTGATTTTTGAGTTGTGCTTATCGCTCATTAATGCGAGTTAAGTGCAACTCAAAATCCTGCTCTCCCTGTCCCTGGCTCAACCCCATATTGTACCTGTTCAACCCCCCCAACTGCACGTGTTGCTCTGGCTCAACTCCACCCCCTCTTCTGCAGCCCTAACCAGGAGATGGTCCAGAGAAGAGCAAGAAGAATGATTAATACAAAAAAGCAGTCAAGTAGCACTTTAAAGACTAGCAAAATAATTTATTAGGTGAGCTTTCATGGGACAGATCCTAACCATACCAGAACATGAAAGCTCACCTAATAAATTATTTTGTTAGTCTCTAAAGTGCTACTTGACTGCTTTTTTGTTTTGGTAGTATATAGAGTAGCACGGCTTTCTCTCTGTTACTATTCAAGAATGATTAAAGGTCTAGAGTACATGTGCTATGGGAAAAGACTGAAAGAATTGGGCTTGTATTTTTTTTGAAAAGAGAAGACTGAGAGGGGACATGATAGCCATTTACAGGCACCTAAAAGAGGTTACAATGAGGATGGAGAAAAATTGTTCTCCTCAGCCTTTGAGGGTAGGACAAGAAGCAGTGGGCTTCAACTGCAGCAAGGGAAGTTTTGGTTGGGCATTAGGAAAAACTTCCTAACCGTCAAGGTGGTTAAACGCTGTGATAAATTGCCTAGGGAGGCTGTGGAATCTCCATCACTGGAAATATTTAAGAGCAGATTAGACAGACATCTATCAGGTATGGTCTAGATGGTGCTTGGTCCTGCCATGAAGGCAGGGGCCTGGACTTGATGACATCTCAAGGTCTCTTCCAATTCTAGTGTTCTATGGTTCTATGATGCTAAATTATGGACACATCTAAATTTAGAAGCACTGTATGGAAGTCTAGTGATTCTGTGATGCAAAATTATGGGCACATCTAAAATCAGAAGCACTCTTTGGAAATCTGCTTCCATAGGGGTTTATGACACAACTTGTCACTTTTAAATTAAAATGGAACAGCCCCCTAGCAAGTTAGGTTTATGTTAACTCTTCAAGAAAATATGATTTAAACAACTGGAGGGGAGGGGGAGGGATAGCTCAGTGGTTTGAGCATTGGCTTGCTAAACCTAGGGATGCGAGTTCAATCGTTGAGGAAGCCATTTGGGACTGGGGCAAATAGATGTCAGGGATGGTGCTTGGTCCTGCCAAGAAGGCAGGGGACTGGACTAGATGACATCCCTTCCAGTCCAAGAAGGTGTATGTGTAAGCCTTGAAATTGGGAGCTGGACTAGATGACCTACTGAGGTCCCTTCCAGCCCTATGATTCTGTGATATATGTGGTGATTGGGTTTTTAACCTAGTGTAGTATATGAAAAGTCTCCAGTGAAATGATATTACTGTTCTACTTTTATAGACTTCACTCTATTCTTGTAAAACTTACATGCCTATATTTGCTCATGCTTACTCATCAAAGCAAAATAAGTTATACATTCACCCGTTAGCTATGTTAGGAGAAATAAACAAAGGGGCACTTTAAAGGTGCTTTTTAAAGCTAGTGTTTGTCTGCACTGATAGAGAAATTCAATGGGTATACGATATAACTTAAAATTTTGCTTCAAATGATTGGTACTAAAACCATTTTAGAGAGGGTCTGTATACTTACAGGTTGTATAAGTGATGCAGCCAAACTTTTGGCCAGTCATAGGGCAAATATAAAAAGGCATTATACTGTGGCTTTGAACTCCCATAGAACTCTTCTTCATTATGGCCTAGATGCAGCAAGGTTCTTAATCCTGTGCCTAACATAAAGTGCATATTCATGCTAAAGTCAATGGGACCGGTCACGTGTTTAAAGTTAGATACAAGTATCTTGCTGAACTGCCTTCATGCGGAGCAGATCAGGTGAACAGAATGTTTATTCTAATTTTTGTCTGTTTTAAAAAAAGCTTATTACTGTAGTACAATAAAATAATTTAAAGTTTTATAATATTGCAAATGTAATACAAGCATTCTCAGGAGTGTCACTATTTGGTGAGTTATGTTAGCTGCCATGATTGTTTTTAAATAGTATTTTATTCTCTTAACAAAGTCAAGTAAAAGAAAAGTCTAATTTTAAAGCAAATATAAAAACTTTCAAAATAATACAAGTGAAGTTATGAAAAGTGAAAACATTTATGTCCGTTTTAGTTACTCAGACACCAACTGCATCAGACCATGAGCCTGGAGACCTGGCAGATGAACATTGCAGACAGCCTGGAGAAGGGAAGAATGGAGAGGAGAAAGGCCCCAGAGTCCCAGTAAGAAAAGGAGAGGGAAATGCATTGGAATAGAATGGTGCTTCTCCGGTAGCAAACGCAGAAGCCGTACACTCTTGTGTATCTGCAAGTTCAGTAATCCTGGGGTCACCTCCTTTTGCAGTCCATGGAAAACTCCATTGCAAAACCTCCCTGCAAAATCCCTCTCAACATTATAGGACTGAGGCCACTACCATACCCCTATTATTCCACCCAGGGATATTAAAGACAGACATAGCTCATGGTCTGGTGCAGCACTGGTTTGTAGGATCTCATTGAGCATGCCATCCTGAGTTCTTGTCTTTCTGCTCCTTATCCAGATTGGGCATTTCATGTGTGAAAGAGGAACTCCTCAAGGCCAAAGTGGTAGCAGCAGCAGCAGCAGATAAAACTCACGGAAGTGCTATTATCAATATAGCCGCAACAGAAAGTGAAACTTATTATTCAATACTCCTTGCCCTTGCACCCAAAAGTTTTAATCAAGACCTGCTCATGGACACTTCTGCTTGTGTGTGGCACCAGTCAAAGTACAGGCCCCCATGAGTGTGACCCACCAGGGGCAATAAAGGTCGGGAAGGAAATGCTTGGTTGTGTGAAACTCTGGGCATACTACTGATAACATTTTCCTCAAGTGGTATTGGCTATAGCTGTTGCCTCACTCCTGAGAGTAACAAGGATAGAGAGAGCAGAGCTGTTGCTGTCTACAGGAGCCACCTGGATCAGCATATTGCTAGCTTGTGTACTGCAATGGTGTCTGCCAAAATTTTCTCTAATTGGTATGGGAAATTGTCCTATACCTCAGGAAGAAATAACGTTGCTGTCCCTAGAAACCATCAGGTGAAGATTTTAGAGTTCATCTATGAGAGCTCTTATCAAGATCTCTTGAGAGGATTTGGGAGACAATCCTCGTGTACATAAATCGCATGGCATGGTTTCTCCTTGCTAACTCCATAGTGCACTAAAAAGCTGATAAGAACTCTACCTCTCCTTGTACCATTATCTCTTCTAGTACAAGTAAATTAAAGAAAAATTCGTGGTTGTGTCCTGGTAATTGAAGGAGCCATTACTGCAATGGGAATTAAATTTACTTCCTTCCCCTGTGTTGGGCTCATCTGTTCTTGACAGATTGAACTGCAGTGGAGTCTCAAACAGGTCCTTGCTCCCACCATAGTTGGTCCCTGCAGTTGCATGTACCCCATCTCCTGCTCTTCCTCTTCCATTTCCTCCTCATCTTCATTGTTTATACCAGGAGCTTGTGTTTTGGGCACTTTGGTGGTATTGACAATGGTTTGTGGGATGGCAGTAAGGTATTCTCCAAATGCTGCGTGCAGTTCTTCGTAACAGTGGCAGGTTTGCAGCTTGGCACCAGATTAGTTGTTGGCATTTCTGCTCTTCTAGTAGCCCTGGTGGTACCCTATTCCTACATTATTTGCACAATCTACTCACTGATGTTCAGATTCCTATGGCTGATCCATGACTTTGCTTGCACAGCTTCTTCTCTCCCCAGGCCAGGAGATCAACGTCTTCTGTCTGCTTCAAGCTGGAGTGCATTTGGAATGTGTACCCAGCATGGTCAGCTGGGCGGTTGTACCCCACAGGGGAGAGCTGATTGGGGTACTCTCCAAGCTGGGCAGTCAGGAAAAGGCATTTCAAAAATTTGTGGCACGCTAAAGTAGGGAGAGGGGCCTTCTCATCTAGTGACCCTAAGCAGCAGAGTTCAGAAATGTGAACAGAGAGGCCAGTTTCAGGCATTGTGGGACAGCTGCTTAAGGTCACTTGAGCTCAACGTGGCTAATGCAGTGTCTGCCCTTCTGCTGCATGAACTTCAGTACATTGCCCATGGCTCAATGCCACGTGGCAGGTGATTATGACATTGGTGTAATGGCACATTGATGGGAGACCAATTTAAATGTAGACTCATGCAAAACCAGTTTGATGGATGGCAGCTTACATCAACCTAACTTTGTAGCGTAGTCCAGGCCTTAGTATCTCTATTAACTGGCATTAATACAGACTCAGAAGGCAATATTGGAAATGGATATGGTTTCTGAGAACTTAGAATGATGTTTTGTCAGCATAAAATAGATTCTTATTTTGATAAAAACAGAGATTCACATTGGTGATCTTTAAGTAAAGGAATGTCACTGGACCCATTGATTCATGGCAGGGCATGGGAAGAACATTTTGCTTTTGAATAGCGTATTGAAATAAGCGCAAATGCCTCTAATATTGAATAGCCAGTTTAGCTGAAGCCTCTAAATTAACTGTGGGACCGATCTTTGTATGCACTTACTAAGCCTATTTATCCATGTAAGAAGAAAAAGTCCGAATGTATTTTTGTTCTTTTAAACAGGCCTGTGTCGTCATTGAGGGGTATAACGCAAATGGGTAAGATTTAGAGCTGCTGAGTAAGGTTTCATTTTGTCCTCCAGAATCTGAAATAATGAGGATTTTATTTTGTGTAACATCTTTGGGACTAATAGTTTAAAAACACAATGTTTACTGGTGTTGCCCTGTTTGCTGGGGGTCATTTAGAGAAATGCATGAGTGTCTATAGGTTAGGATGGGTTTTGCGGGGTTGAGGGGGGAAGGTATCATATAATAGGACTTGCCAGAGTTCTGGTGGAATTTTGGTCTCCACTAAATTGTATCCAGAGATAAAATGCAGGCAGATGGGAAGACTAATCACATCTTTTTGTGCCCAAATCTGGGGGCCACAAATTAAAGAAATAGACAGTAAATTTTCCCTACAAAGATGTGTTTGTATTATATTATGCATTCAGATAAGTCAAAAGTAACAAGGACTTCAACACCATTAAAAGGGCAGCTCTTTAGTGGAGCTAGTCAATACCAGACAGCCAATGTAGATGTCATGGGATCCTCTCAACCCATATCTGCTTTCTTGTGAGCAGTTCGTCTTTCAAATTTTTTAGTGGCTGCTCACAAGAGTGGTGAAGACAGATCTCCGCTTACATCCTGCATCATCCCACATCAGAAACAAACCTGAGCTTTGGATTTCTAATAGCTTTCTCACTTACAGAAGGAGCTGAGGCATTTTTATTTTTTGACCTAAGCATTTATTTCAGATTTTTGGTTCTACATAATGCAGTGATTGAGTGTTGAAAACATGTCAGATTAGATCTAAAGTTAAAATGACTTGTATTATTGGAAACTGATACCCAACATTTTATGGTGAAGACAAAAATAAAGTTGTAGAATTAAATTTTGCCCTTGTACCCAGGGACAATATGAAGCCCTTAAGCCTTACAGATACTGCCTAAGAGAAGAGTACATGGCATAGAAGCCTTTTGCTAGCAGAGGGCGAGTTTCACCCATAATGAAACCAAATCTAATGACCCCCAGCCCATGCAAAATCTTAGTCTTTGGAAGAATTGCTGTAGAATGTCTTCCATTGTATATTATGTTGCATTATGTGCCCACTTGAATAACATGTTAATGACTACCTGCCAACCCATCCTCCTGCATACAACTCAGAGAAAGAAGAGTGTGAGCAGGTAGGGTGTTTCTGGCTTTTCTTTTGGAAGCCTGATTAGAAAATGTTTACCATGAAAGGCTGAACAATCTGGTGAGGTGCTCGTCCTTTTATGGCAGTTCATTAATAAGTTTGGCATGGATTGGCCTGTTAGGTTTTCATGGGCACTAGAAAGTAGTACAGTAATTTTGAGTAACATCTTGCCTACGTTAGAGTGGCAGAGTATGGACTACATGTAGCGTAAAGCATATTTGTATGTGGTGTTTGTTATAACTGTGTTAGTCCAACGATATTAGAGACACAAGGTAGGGAGCATGATGTCTTGTATTGACCAGCTACAGTTGGTTAGAGAGAAAAGTGTTTGAGCTTATACAGAGCTTACATGGACCTGAGGCGAGCTCTGTGAGAACTCAAAACCTTGTCTTTCTCATCAATGGATGTTGGATATTTTCCCTCCATCTTGTGCCCCTATAAACATATGAGATTCTTAATATTACAATAAAAGGAAATTGTTTGCAAAATCAGGACCTCGGAGGTTAGAACATGCCAGTGATAAGCCACTGAACACAGAATACTAAAATGAAAAGTGTTAAGATAACATGAATTAGAGGCAATGCTCCTAGCGCTGCCTATAATCAGTTGTATGTATATATAACCAGGCCTGCCAACAGAGGAATGGGGTTCAAAGAGAGCAATTGCCCCAGGGCTTGGTGATTACAAAAGGGCCTGGAACGCCTGGGCCGTTTAAATTGTTGCTGGAGCATACTGGGCTGGGGAGCAGAAATTGCCACTGTCTAGATGGCAATGTGGCTGGCTGCCCCCAGCTCTTCCCCATCTGGAGGCACAGAACAGCTACCCCCCCCCCCAACACACACACACCTTGCCTAATAGTAACAAAGTGGAAGCCGTGCTAGTCTATACACTTGCCTAAAGATCTGACAAGCTGTCAGCCTCCACTGTAGGTAGCCCACAACCGAGAGCTGAGTTTGGTTGAGATCAGCCTCTGCACTTCTGTAAATCCTTCGGGATATAATTTTGTTTTTGTGGCGGTGCTCCTCTGAATTTGGGAGAGCTGATAGATATTTTAGCATCTGGAGACATTTTTAAAACACAAAGGGCAAAAAGGAAGAAGTTTTATTTCCTACATGTTTTTATAATGGAAAATATTTAGGTCGGTCGTGGCGCTTTAGAAATCTCTGTATGACTGTGGTCCATGCCAAGGGAGCCCTAACAGACTCAAATTAGATTCTGAGTAGATTCTGTTTTTTATTTTTATTGACATTGGACGATGGCCACAATCCACTTTTTGGGGTGCCATGGGTCACCAGGCAGTGGAACTTAGTATGGCTCTGCTGTGAGAGAGCGCCGACTGGGAGAGCCAACATGGTAGGTGTATGCTCCCCTGGCAGTGATTTAAAAGTAGGATGTGTCAGGTCATAATTCGACCCCAGGAATATTGTGTCCTAGACCCAGTCCCCTGTTCTGTCTACCAGGGCTCACCACTTCTGAGCAAGAGGTTCATTTTCTTATGCAAGCATATAAATCTCTTTTCTCCATTGTCCTTTTTGTGAATTCACTCTCATGAGCACCGAAAAAACCAGCACCAGCCTTTTTCCCCCCCATCCTGGACATGAACCCACCCAAACTCTTCTGCTGGTGTAAGTTTAAGTACCCTTATTTTTGCCAAAATGACCAAATATGATTTTTGTGTAAACACGCTCTTCGTGCAGTGAAACACAGCCTGCCTCCTTTCCGCTACGGAGTCAGCTTTTCAACTCACATTGTGATCCAAAACATGCCTGCTGAATAACAGGCAGCTTGTTATTTGAAGGGAGAATAGTCAACTTATACCTACATTGATAGCTTGCATACTGTGATACAGAGTCAAAAGAAAAAACAAAACAAAACAAACTGCTCTCTTTAGTCAGTAAACACCAAAAGGCAGACATATTTTTATAGTGTTCTTCAAACAAATGTAAGGTTATAAGACTAAAATGGGTTTTATTAACTCTAGACATGAATCCATACTGAAGAAATAATCTACTGCTTTTTTTTCCTTTTCTTGTCTTTTTAATTAGTGCTAGCAATAGGATTGTTAGCTTTTAAGATATGATAAATATGGGCCTACTACTGTTATTGAACATAATACTTAACAAGGTACAAGAAGTACTGGGTAGCTGTACATATTTTATAGTCAAGTTGAAAGCAGGCCATTTTCTGTTTGACAAATTTTCTTTTATTACCATTATGTTTAGGTACACAGAACATGAAGCCTTAAACTGTAAACTTTTTCCAGGTGTCTAGAACAGCTGTCGCTGACTGACAGGCATAGGGAATGCCTTGTATGTTTTTTCAGTATTGTGTGGCATATTTGAAACCCTTTTCACATAAGAAAAGTATTTGGAGTTTAAATATTTCGGACTCGTTATTTTTCTTGAGAAATGATTCACTAGGTTCCACTGATTAGAAAGGAGACCTTTTGAAGTTTTTTGGGCTTGATTCTATTCTTTTAACTCGTATAAAGACTGGATTATAAGGGTTTAGCAGTGATTAGCTCTCTGTTTGCAGTATTTTTCTTGCTCACAGAATAGGGTTTTTTGTGTGGTTTATTTTTTCCCCCCCAGTGCTTCTGTTGACTACTTGTCTTTTTCTCCTAATTGATTGGAGAATTGCTTAGCAGAACACATAAGTTATTGCTCACTAAGGCTTTGTATAGGGACTATGGTAGGAATGTTAAAGATTCATAAACCACAAGTGAAAATATGATTTTTTCCCCTGAGGAAAGAGAACCACATAATATGTTCTTGTTTGTGGAACCTTCTGTGACTAGGAGTTTGAGAGGCCTGCTGGTTGTCGTAGACCATTGCTAGAGAATGTTGTTAAAGTATTTAAGTGCACAAAACTCACCATGGTAAGTCAATCCAGACACCCAAATTGAGAGATGCTGTAGTCTCTCTCCCTCTCTTCCCCCTCCCCAACCTTATCATTTCTCATTATTTAATTGGGGTAGGCTGGCATTTTTCAAAAAGCCGAGTGGGAGACTGGATATCAGTTGTATTTCAAGGCACTTTGTGCTCAGCATTAGGTTGCTTTTTCGCTTGCCCAGTAAGGATTGTCTCGCCAATGTATTTAGCTGGAGGGTCTGGCTTTTTCAGTCACTTTTGTTGGTTAATCATCCACAGAAGAGGGAATCACTTCCTCCCTCCCTTGGTGGTAAGGACAGACAGCTTTGAGAAGCAATTGATCATTCCTTTGCTTGGATGTATCCACCCCTTCTGCCAATCATCCAAAGAAATCCAAAATTGGAAGCATCAGAGTCTCTGCCAATTGGTGTTCCATATCTAGCCTAAAACATCTGAGCACTTGCACACAGTAAGATGTGTTCATAATGGCAAAAGTAGCCTTAAATCGAGATAGCAGGTGCCACATATCTATTGGCCAATCATCTGGATCTACAAAAGAATTAGAGGCTCTTTTGTCACATCTTATTCGGCTACATAGAACACTGGATGAGTGGTTTGAGCGTTGGTCTTGTAAACCCAAGGTTGTGAGTTCAGCTCTTGAGGAGGCTATTCAGCACTTCAGGGCAAATAGATTTAAAAAAAATGTGTAAGGGACGGTGGTTGGCCCTGCTAAGAGGGCAAGGGAATGGACTTGATGATCTCTGGAGGTCCCTTCCAGCTCTATGTGATACATGTGTATGAGGATGTGCTGTGGAAACAACCCACATAACCATCCCTGTGTCTTCTGAATCGGTATCAGTACTGCCCCATTTCAGAAGCCTAATCATGTTCACAGGAGACCAATCTTTCTGTTGTGTTCAGTCCAGGAAAGACAGAAGAAACTGGCCTCAACAACTGTTATCTGCTGAGTGGCTGTCCAACATCATATGGCCTTACATCACATAGTCCCCAGTGCAGTAATTTTCAACCTGTCGCTGCAGACAGCTGGGAGTCGCCAACGGAGTTTAAGATTTCCAAAATGGTCATCGTCATTATATGGTATTTTTCTTTTATTTCTTTTTTTTTTTTTAATTTTTGGGTCTGCAAATGAAAAAGGTTGAAAACTGGTCTTGTGCACAAAACGATCAGACCCGTGTCTTTTGTACTTTATTACTAACTTCAGTGGTGAGATTTCCAAGTAAGGTCTGGCCCACCTAACTCTGTTAGAATACGCTTTCAGGCTATATCCTGATACCAAAAATCCACTGTCAATCCCTCTCTCTGTAGAAGGGCAAGACAAAGGCTTAATGAGACAAGAAAAATTAATGTTCAGTTCACAGAGCTCATTCAGAGCCCACAGTAGTCACTGCCGTAACTCTGTGATCTACAATATTCTTCCACAGCAGAGACCAAGCTCCTAGGATATTGGTAGTATTGGGATATGGGTGACATCTTAGCCATATCATTAAACTTTTTCAAATTCGTGTTACTTGTAGGAAGACAGCATACTGTTCCACCCATCAGTTGGACAAATAGCAAACTTGCTATCTGTTTGCCTTGTAGAAGAATTGGGGTAGTTGGAATGGCGCCATGCACAGAGGCAGAGCTGTGGGTCTGTTTAGCACAAAAAGTGGATGTGAATACAGCCAGTTGTAACAAAAAAAAAAAATCACCCTATCCTATCTTTGGTAGCCAGGGGATGGCTCCCAAAAGTGGCATGCACCTGGCATGTAATAGCATAATAATTAAACCAAGCCACCGTGTTTTTAAGATATCTCTGACATGCTACGCTGCAAGGCAAAAATCTCTTTTTCTTTCAGTGACCGCCCCCAGCCCTGAAAAATGGGATCCAGCATCTTTCCTGAAAAGAAGCGATAATATTTTCACCTGTTACCCCTTCACAATCTATCTTCTTATAGCCAGCATAGGAAGGGTTGGCCATGAGATGGGCCATTGTAAGGAGAGGTACAATAATTGGAGAGGCCATGTGGGTTTTGAGATGCTGGAAACTTAAAAATATTGATCTATATTCACACTACCACAATGTAAACATCCCCTGGTCTCCTCAGCAGGTCCATGAGCTCAGTGAAGTACCAATTGTCAGATTTGCCTACTGGAAGTATGGAAGTACATGGATATCCCACACAACCCATGTTTCTCTTGGGTGTACAATACGAGGTGGCACAGTGAAAGAGGCCTCCCAGAAGCCATTAGAAAAAAGCTTCAAGGCCATGCAGTGATGAAAACCAAGTAGAAATGCCCCTCCTCCTTCTAGGATCAGCAACTTGGGGTGGGGGACAGTAAAAGCACGCAGAAGCAGAAAGGACTTGTGTTGTGTGCATCCTGCTCATGATCCCACCCTGGCTCATGAATGTTGGGGATTAGTATAACCACATCACCACCTTGCAAACCGATAACACCTCTGCCATGTTCCTGGAATCTGCCCTCCCTTGTTCCTTTGCTGCCTTGCCAAGGAGAAAATGAAAGCAACTTGACATCCTCAAGGGGCCTGGCCAGCCTACAGGTACACTGCTCACTTACGAAGGGGTTGTTCAGCACAGCCTTATCCATTTTCTTATCCTGGAAAAAGTACCTTATCTTTGCCTTCGCTTTCATCATGCAAGTAATAGCTAATCCCTGCAAAAGAGGCCAGTTTGCACTGTTCACAATTGTCTGCATCACTGGCAGATGTTGCTGAACTTCCCATGATATTCTCTTGGTCCCTTCTCTCTGCTCTTCTGTGAAGGTGTGTTCCTTTTCTGCTGGATACTTGAGCAGCATGGAAAGTGTGGAGGCTCTATAAGCAGCCCCTTGTTCAGGAGAGCACATGCAGGAAAGCCAGGAGACACTGCCCTTTCTTTCTAATATTAACCTGCCTCCTGATCTCCTTATGTAGTGGTTGAGGAGATACACGGATGGTTGGCAAATCCTCCAAAGGTCATCCACCCTATTTTTCTCATGCTCTTCTGCAAGGGCTTGCAAAAAGAACCGTATCATAGATCACTGGAACTAGAAGGGTCCTCAATAGTTCAAGGCCAGGCACGGCAGGACCAAGCGCCATCTAGAATCTTGTGGTGAAATGTCCATGCATCCTAGCTGGAAATTGTAGGACTTTATGGAGTGTCCTTGGGCATTATTGCTGAAGGAAAAGACGATCAAAGGCACCTGGAGAAGAGGGTGTAAGAACCATTATCAGACTGCCTTTTTGGAACCTTCTCTTGATCTCTCCACTCTGTCTCCACAAACCATTGATATGTTTGAATGACACATGAGAGCCCTGAAAGCTGTCTCTTGTGGCTGGCAAGGAATTGCATGGAATAATGTGCTCAGGTATATTTTTGTTTTCTGGAAGATTCAGCTGACGTCTTCACATCATTAGTAAGATCCAAGATGCTGTCTACCTCTTAACAGTGTGGGGCACCCATCTAGTCCTTTCCATAGTTTCACCACATAACCTTAATTCTTCACATTGTTATGGTTAATGTATGTTGAAATGTTCAGCTGAAGGCCTAGGTAGATGGAAGTGGTGGCACAGAAATGCATTTGAATTCAAGTGTTTCTCTCTCTCTCTCTCTCTCTCTCCATAATGTGTATTTCTCTAAAGCCAATGAGGGATATCTTAGCGTGAAATTCCCACTATATCTAAAGGGAATGGATTGTTCCAGATGTGTGCTGAATTGTCTTTGTAGTATGTAATAAAAGAATATCCAGAAATTAGCTGAGAGCTCACATTCATAGTGCACTGTGGGATTTTGTTTGTATTTACTACTTATGTAAAATAAGGTGCTTATGTAGGCATAATTTAACCATTTTAATCAGCCCTTAAATGCCTAATTTGGGTATTTAGGTGCTTAAATACCCACCATTGTGGCTTCTAAGTGCTGTTTGAAGTTTCTAATGTGGATTTGTGCCTAACTTTAGGCACCAAAGCTTTAAAATTGAGCCCTTAGTGTCTTAAAAGCTCTGTAATGCAAATCCTGTTTTCAGTTAACCAGTGGAAAGCCACTGAAGTCAGTAAAGAAAAACAAGAAGTCCTGTGGCACCTTAGAGTCTGGCAGATATTTTGGAGCATAAGCTTTCGTGGGCAAAGACCTGGTTCGTCAGATGAAGCGGGTCTTTGCCCATGAAAGCTTATGCTCCAAAATATTTGTTAGTGTCTAACGTGCCGCAGGACTTCTTGATCTCAAAGATATAGACTAACATAGACTAACTGATAATTGAAGTCAGTAAAGTTATTCAGAAATCCCCATTCATGTGTTTGAGTATACAAAGTTGGCATTGTATTTGAATTTTCTGATATTATTGCAAAAATATTTATGGGTCTCTAGCATACAAAAGCATGGTTTGTACACATTGAGAAAGAAGTTATATGCCCAAGTACAAGCTGCTACAATTGAAACAAGCACTGACCAGCATTAATACTCATGGGAAGATTATTTGCCATCAACCTTTTAAATAAAAAAGTATCCTGAGCTCATTTCTTGTGGAAATATTGATAAATAATATAAGTATTAGAAAAGTGCTCTTTCTACAAATAAGTTTTAAGGTAGTTAGTAGTCATAGCCTGTGTTTGTCAACACGCTGCATGCAAATAGAGGTGGATTCAATTAACATGTAATGGACCTGAAGGACATCTGTAGATAAGGGTTAAACAGGCTATTGAAGCTGAACTCAATGAACCTGTTTAAACTGCAAGAGTTGTTTGTTCCAATAAAACTTTTGTCTCTGCTGTGTACATATTTTACAGAATGTCTTTTTCATCTACAAGAAACACATAAAGTCAGGTTTTTAATATAATGTTGGTAGCAAAGTATGAAGGACAAGAGGAGGTAACAGAGAAGGCAACTTGCTAATGCAAAAGCAGTGTACTGAAAGTCACTTTTATTTCTTATTTATAATCAACATGCACACTCTGGATAATAGATGACAACGCTCATTCAGTACTTTAACTTCAAAGCAGAGAGAAGGCATGGATGACAGAGCTGGGAGCTGGAACACAAAGGTACTAACAACAAGAGGAAAAAATGCCTGTTTACTGGATTGCATTTGTTAGCACGCTGTCTTCAGATATTGTTCCCCGGGGAGTAGTGAGAATATGTGCTGCACGAACAATGATTTAACATCTGAAAATGGTACTTAAAGAGTTTTCTGTCTGGTAGTAATGTGATGAAGGCTTCTGAATGGAACCTGGGGACTTCATTTCTTCTATTTATCTATATGTCTCTCTGGTTTTAGTCAGTAGTAATTGCATATTTAACCCCTTAAATAAGTTTAACCCTCTCAGCACCAACTTTCTGGGTTTTTTTTTCTCCCCCCCCCCCCCTTTGGTGTCTTGTCTTTTTTTATTTGGTCTATTTGCTTTTGTTACACCACAGCTATGCTCCTTGAATTCTTTAACCCTACACCCCCACAAAAAAGACAAAAGAATTTTAGAGAAGTTGTAACCAGGAAAATGCATTGAGAATAATACCAAGCTCCACCTCTCTTGTGGAAGGAAAGCCGTTTAAATGTAGATAATAGCAGCAATGTAAAATGTTCTAATGGATTCAGTATAGCTGGGAGCCTTATAGAAAAGAGAGCGAGCTGTAATGAAGGAGGAAGTTGTAGCTAGTGCTCTAAATCAACAGTATAAATTTGCTGCTTACTTCAGCAGTATAGCTTTTTGCAGCTTTCTCAATTAATACTTATTCTGGGGGCTTTCTTAATAACGTATGTGAAACAAATATTAACATAAATTGTTTAATTATATCAAAAACTTGAATTCCTCCAAGATGAAAAATTGTTTTTAGCTAAGAATACATTTGCAATAAAACATCCTCAGTTTAAGTAAACGAGCTCTAAGGAAAGCCATAAGATTGTAGCTCAGCTACTTTTACAGTTTATTTTCCATGGTATTTAAATTATGACACCAGTGGGTATTTTTAATTAGTGCCTCTTTAAAGCGTGCACTTGTCTACATAAGCTGTTTTGGCAAATTTGAGTCATTCATACAGTGGCTGCTGTAAAAGAGGCCAGCACAGCCTACAGGAATTAGAATTAAAAGTTTCTGCAAGCTGTTGTCAACATGACCACATCTCATTAACTTTAAAAATTGAGATTATTTGCCTGAAAGCTTGATTTGAGTAACAGTAATCAAATATTAGGCTTCACAGAGAGGGAGGGAAACTGTTCTGTTGTGATCTGTATCATTGAATGTTTTGTGGCTCTCTTTAAACAGCTATATAAGATTTCTGTTTTGACAAACATAATGAAGTGGAGAGGAAGAAAAAAATAGTCTCACAAATAATCTCCAGTATGGTCTTATTTTACATTCTGGCTCATGATTTACTAAGTTTACCCAAGATGAACATGATTTCCTGTGATACTTTTAATTAAGTAATTGGAATGACCAAAGTTTAAGTACTGGAAAATGGTTCTATCTTCTGATGACCTTCTTCAACTGTTAAATAGGCATGCACCTGACATTTATTCTACAGAAGCATTTTGTTGTTTTAGCAAAAATAAGATGCCGGTTGCAAAATTTTTCATAAAATCAACTAAGATAGGAACGTGCTTTCCTTTTCTGATGCAAATAGCTTGTTAAAACAAAAGAGCAGTAAAGTAGCACTTTAAAGACTAACAAAATAATTTATTGGGTGAGCTTTTGTGGGAGAAGTGGGTCTGTCCCACAAAAGCTCACATAATAAATTATTTTGTTAGTCTTTAAAGTGCTACTTTACTGCTTTTTGGTTTTGATATTATATAGACGAGCATGGCTTTCTCTCTGTTACTAAATAGCTTGTTAGTTCAATATATGGGAAAAATCTCTTTAGGGCAGTAATTAAGGTATTTGAATCTAGAAAAATCTACTATGCTTGCATTTGAGAGAGTAGAGTAATTAGAATCTGATATTCTAGTCTTTTGTGTTTTTTTTCATACTCAACGAGAAACAATGTCATGCATAGGTATAAACTGTGACACATTATTTAAAAAGGGTGCAGTTAAACAAAAGAAGATAAAGTCTTGTGCCTTTTTATGTCTTTGAACTAAGAACACGTGCTGCATTTTACTAAAGGAACATGAGCCTTGAATGTAAGTAACTGGTTTTTGCATTAGGTACTCCCTGGAGGTAGCAGAAAAATATCATGTCCCTGCATGAAATGCGAATGTGAAATCTACCAGAAAGAAATATTTATGACCATTTTATGCTTGATTAGACTTGGATGACATCTGTTAGAAGACAGGGACTGGACAAAGAGAGAGACGCTCGGGGGCAAATGTTAACAGAGTTGTTTAGATGATGCTGGGGCAGAAGCGTCCATTTACTGCCAGGCAAAACATAGGAATTGTGTTAGCGAAAGTGCAGCTGACAAGAATTCACTGTGATGGAGACACTGTAAACCGACTAGCTGAAATAGTAAAAATACAGCTGCTGATATTCACTACCCTGCCACAATTTATGGTCTGGTATCTCAGCGACACACAGATACTGTAACTTTCAGGGAGCAGATACATTAATAAAGTTATATAAATGTGAGCCAATTCTAAAACGGCTACAGCCTCCAGTTTTGCAGTTGTTCACCATACCACAGAATAGACCTGGAAGTACTTAAAAATCTTCCTCCTTAAAGTCTAAGCAAAACATAAGCACTAAAATAAGCAACCTGGTTGTTTCTGTTCCACTAGTTAACTTACCACTTATACTTTCACTCTGTAAGCTCTGATCCTGCTGTCTTCTGTGATTGTCTTGGCCCCTTGGTTGAATTTAATTTTTCATTTGAATGTAAGGGGCTAGGTTCTGATCTCCTCCTTTACACTACTGTAAATCCAGAGTCACTTCATTACAGCCCATGGAGTTATGCCAGATTTACATTGGTACGACTGAGATAAGAACATAACGGCCATACTGGGTCAGACCAAAGGTCCATCCAGCCCGGTATCCCGTCTGCCGACAGTGGCCAATGCTAGGTGCCCCAGAGAAGGAGAACAGAAGACAATGATCAAGTGATTTATCTCCTGCCATCCATCTCCTACCCTTGTACTGAAGGCTAGGGCACCATACTTTACCCCTGGCTAATAGCCATTTATGGACCTAACCTGCAAAAATTTATCGAGCTCTTTTTTAAACCCTAATAGAGTCCTGGCCTTCACAGCCTCCTCCGGCAAGGAGTTCCACAGGTTGACTGTGCGCTGTGTGAAGAAAAATTTCCTTTTATTAGTTTTGAACCTACTACCCATCAATTTCATTTGGTGTCCCCTAGTTCTTGTATTATGGGAAAAGGTAAATAATTTTTCTATATTCACTTTCTCCACACCATTCATGATTTTATATACCTCTATCATATCACCCCTCAATCGCCTCTTTTCCAGACTGAAAAGTCCCAGTCTCTCTAGCCTCTCCCCATACGGGACCCGTTCCAGAACCCTAATCACCTTAGTCGCCCTTTTCTGTACCTTTTCTAATGCCAATATATCTTTTTTGAGGTGAGGAGACCATCTGGTGCTAATAACTTAATCTTCTCAGTTGTTGTCAGTAATTTAACTTTAAAAATTTGACAAACATTTGATCAGTTGTTAGCAATTTAGCTCAAAAGATGTAAATCCTGTTTATTGTGTTTGCAGAACTGGTCTTTTATGGCTAGAGGTATGAACACTCACTTCTTTCTGGTTCTTTTCCCAGCTTTCTTTTCCTGTAAATTTTCTCTGTCTGGAATGCTTATGGGAAATGTTATTTTGTTTTTGTTTGCAACAGTTCTGTTGTTTTGATTTTGTCTGAGTGGTATGGAAAACAGTACGTCACTTGGTGTGGGTGTTTTGTCTATTGGCCATTTGGCTATTACACATATATTTCTCATACTTACTACATGATGACAAGAGAACCCAAATGGCATAATTTTCCAGCTGAATTTTACTTTCCAGTTTAATAATAGTGAGAAGAAAACAAAGTTAATAGATATAGCAGTTTTGTTACTGCTCACATGCTGATAGATCACTTTGGATTTTTTTTCCTGTGTGGTTAAGGGGCTACTCAGACAAAAGTCATCTTACTGCATATCTCTGTTTCTTTAATAAACTGCTTAAGGATTATGTTACACATTTTGCATATAGTTGTGAAAATCTGTAATTAAGTAGCAAAACACATAAGAGGGCAATAAACAATTTTAATATCATTAATATGATTATTTATGGTACTTCTATTCTGTTTTTAGGCAGTACAGACCATAACCTCTATCAATAAACACCTTTTAATTAAAAATAATTTTAAACAAAATTTCTGATTTGAAAACTGTACACAACATTCCCAGGTTCTAGCAGAACAGAATTAAATGTAGGATTCCTGCTTTGAAATTACAAAGTTAGGTGGGGGCATACTGAAAGACTATAGAATTCAGCTGTAAGACTAGATAATTTTTTTGTGTAATACAGAAATATAAAATGGGAAGTATGATTAATTTTTCAATTTCTCTCTGCAGATATCTAATAATTGTACTCCTGGAAAGCCAAAGGCTTCCATTAAAGATTTAAAATGCAAAAGAAAGGTAGAATAAAAAAGATGCTATTTTGGATTAAATAATGTAGAATAACTGTAGGGCAATCATGAAGTGAAAAGCTATTGGCAAAATAAAAGCTTGGCGCAGACTTTCCCTGAGACATGCTTAAACATTTACACAGATGCATGCATCTTGTTACAGCAATGATGTTAACAGGAGAAAAAAATATTTGTAAGGTTGCTTAAACTGGACATGATTTTCAAATATGTTTTTGTCCGCCAGATATTGATTTGTTTGATCATAGTGACAACATAATAAAAGCATGATCTATAGCAATGTGGTATGGAATTTCATATCAGTACATTGATAATGGTGTTCAGTCTTGCAGAATTGTTAGAAATCCACATGAGATATTTTTTTCTTTCACTGAGGATCCCAGAATATTGGGAGGGAAGAATGCAACAGCCACCTGGGAAAGCAGTTTTTCCCTTAAATAAAGGTAACTTTTATAAGCCTAGAGAAAAGAAACATTGCATTTTTAGTATATAGAAGCTGTCAGAAAAGTCCAGCTGGACTTATCCTCCCTGTTCTGTACTGTCTTTATCACTTTGCTCAGTTCCACATAATAACATCTTCATCTGAGATTGCTGTGGCACAGGGGAACTGCATTTGTTGATCAAATTTGGCTGGATAACACTGTGATCTTGTATCCTGAAGTGCAGAGATGTGCCTGGAATACGTAACCATAAAGCTAGCCTCTTGATTGATTGATTCTGCCTGTCACAGAACAAGATAACTGGATCAGTAAATACCCTGTGCACTTCAACTTCATCTACACAATCAAAAGTGAGGGCATCATGGGGCTGAAAAACATTGAGGCATGATGGGAATATCCACATTTCAGAATGATAGCCAGGAACTAACAAAAAGAGAAAATTCTTGCGGTACGTTCATACATGAATAATAGTGAAAATTACTGTTAAATTAATTTCTGTAGATTTATCAATGGATCAATGGATCTGATCCAGTGCTGATTTATTTCAGCTTCACGGTGGTGTTAGCAGCACTGACACCAGACTAGTTACACGAGCATCAGACTGGAACAACACACTGGGGAATCAGTCCTAAGGTCTTTTAGTTTAAAGTGAAAAAGTTTATTTTGTGGCTGTTGTAGCAGATGGGCATGCTGTTTATGAGCTGATGTCACCATCTTATTTTATTCCATTTATATGAAAATACTGAAGTAACTACAAGTACTCTCTGTTTTGGCAAAACACAGGCCTCTTCCTGTAAAGGGCTGAGCAGCCTCAGTTCTCATCAAAGAGCCAGGCTATTTGATTCTGTAAGTTTAGTCTGAATTTGGAATGAAAATTAACAATGCAAAATAAAATCAAAAGCATGTGCACAGAGGAGTGCACATGGATAGCATTTAAAGACCCCAAAATTCCATCTTTATTAAATTAAAGCACAGTATGCACAAACAAATTGAGGGAGACCTACAAATCTGCAAAGAGCCACATCTGTGGCTGTAGATACAGATATCTGCAGCTCATTTTTGCAAATATATATATATAAATATGGAACTGTGCAAATTTGTGGATATCTGCTATGTACCTGCAAGTGTGTGCCTCTCTGGATGTGGATGCAGATGTGGATATCTGTGGCTCATTTTTGCAGATACAGATGTGGATACAAATATTGTTTCTCTGCAAGGCTCTACAAATTGAGGTTTTCAAACTTACTTGTGGTTCAGAAAATGATGGGCCAAACTTGGTGTCTAAGAATACAATTCCAAGAAGGATATGCAGAACAGCACCTCTTAGAAATGCTTAAACATGGCAAGTGGTTTGTTGATTGGAGAAAAACATTAGTCCATCGGTAGCCCTTTAACTTTAACTTTGTCTGCTGTTCCTGTGTTCTCCATGAGGTTTCATGGTGTGTGTAATATAGTTGGGCAAGAAGGATGTGCCAGATCAGGCTACTAATGGCTTTAACATTAGACATACTTGGTTACATTGGTATCAGTGGGAATTTTGCCTGAGTAAGGACAACAGAAATGGGCCACAAATTTGCATTGTGTTTGCTTGGCTACTTGAGTATCTTCTTTGGCAGAGTTGTTTTACCCCTAGGGAAAAACAGCTTAGAAGCTCAATGAATATTGAGTAAATTGTTTCTTTAGTTTTATTTGTGTTAACAAAAAATGACTTTTGGCAGTGTATGTCTATGCTGTAGGTAGCTTTAATTTTTTAAAAAATATTTTAAGAGAAAACCTTTAAAAGTACTAAAATATTTCCCTAATAAAATACCTATGGAATGGAAGATGTCCCTGAGCAACTAAAGGTCTAATCCCACAATCTTAATTCAGGCTAAAACTCCTGTGATCTTGTGTATGCTACAATTACAGACACCTTGGGATATGGCACAAGATTTTTTTTTAACAGTATTGAGTGGAATTTTGGTTGGTATTTCTAAAAGGGCTTAAGGGAGTTAGGTGCCCAGCTCCCATTACATTTCATGGAGACATGAGCTCCTCACGCCCTTAGGATCTTGGGAAAATCCCAGCTGTAAAAAATGTGGTCCAACTCCTAGACCACATATTTAAATGTATTCCAGAATTGTGTCAATGCTGAATTTCTACAATGGTGGTGGGCATTATAGAAATCTTAGGTATATGGTAAAGCCAAATGTTTAATCTTCTTCAGTCTCATGGATCTGGGTCCCAAGAACACAAGAAGATGGAACTGTGTTGTAACCAGTGACGCCAGTGTTGCATGCAGATTTCCAGAATCCTAACTCTAGAGTAGATATGTAAGGACTGTGAGATTGCGCCCCCCCCCCATTTAGAATTCGGCCCTAAGAAGGAAGAATTGTCAAGAACAGTTTACTGATGCTGTCGCTTTTTAAAGTGTTTGCAAAATAATATAAAATAGTTAAATGGAAATTTTAATTTAATATAAAAATCTGGGTTGATGCACCTTACTGTAAAATTCCTGCAGGAGGACACTTAAGGCCATAGAATTGGCTAATGCCTAGTGACTTAGAGCAACAGAATTCAGGCACCCTCCTTTTTTAATTAAGGGGGACCACTTTTCTACATGTTGCATGCTTTGACTCATACTTTGCTCTCGCACAGCAAAAAGTGCTCACGTAAAAACTATTCCATGTTTATTTCCACTTTATATGGGTTACTGAGAATCTATCACAGCCTCACCTTTCTGAATATGGCCATTTGCAGGACACCCTGTGGGCCTCGTTTCAGTGTATTCATGCATTGCCCCAAATGATGTCTATTTAAGTACATAGTGTTTGACCACTTCAAGGAGAATCATGTGCCTTCATGCTTCTGTAACCTTTCTGACATCCCACCATACCACCACTGTACAGTAAACCCTCGAAATGTGTGACTTTGACTTGTGCTTAACTTGCATTAATACAAGTTAAACGCAACGCAAAGCTGCTTTGTGGCTGTCTGCCTGCCAGGCAACCCCAGCTGAAGGAAGCCAGTTGTTGCTGTTGACGAAAGGAGCAGTCCCACATGGTGCTCAACACTTAGTGATAGGCAGAAAACTCATATGGCATAAGCTTGGAAAATACCACACACAGAGTTCATAACCAATCCTCAAGTAACTGTCCCAGCTCAAATGGATTGAGCAATGTCCCTTGCGTCGTAGACTCACCAGTCAGCCAATGCACACACCCAAACTTTCTTTGCACCCCCCTTTTCAAATGCCCCAGTTACAACTTGGTCCAGTCCCTGTGGGCCCTGACACAGCACCCTGATGCATGCCCTCATTGAACCTGAGACAATGCCCCCTTTACACTGGTCTGGTGTTCTGCTTGCTCCCTGCCTGCTGCCCCACCGGCCAGCTGCCAGTCACACCTGACATCCGCCCACGGCTCCTCCTGCTGGCCAGCTGCCAGTCGCGCCGTCTGTCCGTCTACTGCTGCTGCTCCTACTGGTCAACCACCGGTCGCACCATCTGTCCATTTGCTCCTCCTCTTACCTGCCAGTCGTGCCGTCTGTCTGTCCACTGCTTCTCCTACCCGCCGGTCATGCTGTCCATCTGTTCACTGCTGTCTTGTGGTTTTTGTAGGCAAAACCCTGTGATTCCAGCTCTCAGTGATTTCAGCTCATAGTGGCATTCAGCTCTGGGCTTAGCCACAGCATCTCGATATCCACCAAGGTGGATTTTCACGGAATGACTATATACCCATCCTTAGGTCTGCTTGGTGAAGAGTGGGGGGTGGGGGGGGAGGAGAACTAGTCAAACCAGTCTTACAGCTGTATAGCCAAAAGGCTTCCAGCCATCTGGTTCAATCCCTCTGCATCCCCCCCCCCGCCCCTTTTCACACCCACACAATGCTTTGAGTGGGGGAGCCCTCTGTAATCCATATCTTACACAGTAGCGATGACTGCCCTGTGCCCCCACAACTTCAAGCATTGTTGAGATTCCACAGTTCTTACACTCGGTGATAGCGTAAATTGTGACTTTACAACAACATGTTGTTTACAGTAGACAAAACCTCCTTGTTTTGCCTGCTCCCATGAGGCTTTGTTTACAAGGCATTACATATGCACACCTTTGTATTTTCATGCAAATGATCTCTGCAGAACACCTTCCCCAACTCCTTCAGCAGTACTGAGCTCCTGCTGACACATTTCTTACACCTAGATCAGTGATAAATGACCTCCAGCTCTACAACTGTATGTGGTGGTTGACAAGTTGGTGGATATGACACAAAGTTCTTTTCACGCAAGCCAACAGAGGCATTGATCACAGAGTAATGACTGATACAAGGTGCCCTAGAAAGGACTGACCAAATGAATGAGATCCTTCTCCTTTTTATCTGAGCAATTAGGGAAAGGATGGTAAGGGCAGGAAGGAGAGAGAACTTCCCTACACCTTGTACTAGCAATAAGGAATAGGACAGACAGAGAAAAATAATTTTCTCTCCCAGAAATTAAAAGTATGGGGAACAAAGGAGAAACATCTGCCATTTCTTCCTAGAATTTGAGATGTAAGGGTTATAGACTGTCAATGACTTCATGAGCATGCAAATGGATTTTGACATGGTGGTATGGTTCTGCATCATGTTGTGTTGCCCCAGAGCAGGATAATGCAGGCATAAATGTCAAGGAGTCATCCTGGGATTCTGCAGCCCCATTCAATTGTGAAATTATGTGGTGTTGAGTACCGGTGTTCTAAGAATACAGCCACAAGAAGAGAGAGTGCAATCATTGAATCCTAGGTCTGGAAGAGACCTCAAGAGGTCATCGAGTCCAGCCCACTGCCCAAAGCAGGATTAACGCCCACTAAATCATCCCAGCTAGGACTTTTGTCAAGCTGGGACTCAAAAACCTTTCGGGATGGTGATTTCACCACCTCTTGAGGTAACCCATTCTAGTGCTTCACCACCTTCCTAGTGAAATAGTTTTTCCTAATATCCAAGTTAGACCATCCAACCTAGACCTCTCCCACTGCATCTTGAGACTGTTGCTCCTCGTTCCACCATCTATCCCTGAGAATAAACTCTCTGCCTCCTCTTTGAAACCTCCCTTCAGGTAGTTAAAGGCTGATATCAAATAACTCTTCACTCTTTCCTTCTGCATACTAAACAAGCACAAATCCCTCAGTCTCTCCTCCCAGGTTACGTGCTCTGCCCTCCACTGGATCCTCTCCAATATGTGCACATCATTTCTGCAGTAGAGGGCCCAGAATTTGACACATTACTCCAAATGTGGCCTCACCATTGTCAAATAAAGGGGAATAACAGCTTCTCTAGATCTTATGGAAATGCTCCTCCTAATGCACCCCAATATGCCATTAGCCTTCTTGGCTACAAGGGAACACTCTTGACTCATATCCAGCTTCCCATCCACTGTAATGCCCAGGTCATTTTCTGCCAAACTGCTGCTTAGACAGTCAGTTCCCAGCCTGTAAATGTGCTTGGGACTCTTCATCCCAAGTTTAGGACTCTGTTGTTGCCCCTTATCTTGTTGCACCCCATCAGATTTCTTTTGGTCCAATCCTCCAATTTGTCTGTGGCACTCTGTGCCCTATCCCTACCCTCCAATGCATCTACCTCTCCCCCTTAGCTTAGTGTCATCCACATAACTCCACTCCATCTAACGATTTTCACCTGATTTCTCACTTAATATCAAATTTAGAACACTTCTGAATCATCCTCGTGGAAGTGTAAGACTTTAGACAACAGATTGGCATGACACGTTGCCATGTCCCAAAAAGCTAAATCTTAAGCAGAGACCAACCATTAAGTAAATCTACATGATAAAGTGGTAATCATGAACATTTCAAGAATTGTCAACAGTTACCACATGGTGATTATGTGAGAGATTTGCATGCATTTGTATTTGAAACTTGGGAAGAAGAAATCTTCTGGGTTTTGGGGGTTTTGTTTTTGTTTTTTGGCGGGGGGGGGGGGGGGGGGTTGGTTTTTGGCATGGTGCTCAGTCTTCCTCAATGTGTGATGAAATCTAGAAGGCATCTGAAACTAGCCGTAATGCATCACAACAGCAAAACATAGTCCTAATAGTAGTACATAACCATAACTTTAAATAGTGTTTTATCAAACATTAAATGCTTGACCATATTTGTTTGAGAGGAACCAACCAACAGCCCTTCACAGTGATCAAAACTTTGCAAAAGTGGTTGATCATGTGTATGATTATGGATGCAAAAGCATAGTAATTAACATATGAATTACAAATGACCAGAGTTCTTGTAAATAAAGCAAATTTGTTTGGGGTCTCGGCCTGCCACTCTGTTTTATGTAGGTGTATCCTTGTTCTTTTTCTTTTTGCTGTTCTTTTTATCTGGGCAAATGAGAGGAGTGACTTTTAAGCAGCATTTGCGGGTCACCATATAAACTACATATGGCTATGTGAGAAAATTCCTTAAATCTGAAACGCCAAATAAAGGTGGGTCAAGTTCAGGAGTCTAATGATAGTACTGCACCATGAAACTTGTTTTCCTTGGCTAGAACCCTTTGACAAGGCTGACATATTTATGTACAAAGCTAGTATTTAGCTTGGAATTTTACACATGTGAATGATGAACTAAACAGAACTCATTTATTTTTTTCTTCCCTGTGCAGCTTTTTGAAATGTGAGGTTACATATTGCAGACAAGTCTCAACATATCCACCCTGTGCTTGACCACTAGAATTAATAACTAGCCACATTCCTTGATGATTCTATAGGGATTGGAAGCTAGGCAGCAGAGTTTGCTATGCAAGAGAGTTAATAAAAATTTTCATTGCTGGAGGAAAGCTTATATACAGTAGTCTGTTTGTCCTGTATTTCAACCACCTGAGTCAGAGCCAAAAAAGCAATTGTCTACTACATATTTCAAACAGATGCTGAGGGGTAGAAAGGGTGACTAGAATTCACAGCAATAAAATGCTGGCTCTTTAAGTTCCCTTGAAGGAAGTGAACCCATAAAATTTTTGCTGCTGACTTGTTTGTCCAGTGCTTTGAAGTATTTAACATTAATTTAGCCTGCAAATCATTGCCACCTCAATTTTTCATTGAAGTATCAAAGCCCGTTAAACACATAACCTTAGAGTGCAAAAAAATTGATTCCTTTAGCAGATGTATTCATTTAACTGTTATCCATTTAAAAGGTTGTTGTTGAAGCCAGTCTTACACTGTGCGTGGTATTATTAGGTTTATTAGTTTCATCATTTTTAATTTGACTTCCACTAGACAAGTGTGTTTTAACTGGAGTTCTTTTGTCCATTTCCTTCCCGTCTTACTTTTCCATTGGTTGCTTCCATTGCGTTCATAAGCCAAAGTATCAATCAAGGAAATCCTGGTGGGGCCAATTGTAGATTGTACCCTCAAGTTTCTTGTAGCCTGTCCTGTAAAGTGACCTTTCTGAGGCCCATAACCTTGGCCAGATGGGTGTAAGAATGGCAGCCACCCCGCCATACAGTCTTTTATAAGAACAAAGTACAATTTTTGTCTATGTCCAGCATTCCTAACTAAGGTAGTCTTGAGTTTCATGTGAACCAGGACATGTTTCTGCCAGTTTTCTTTCTAAAACCCCACACCATCAATAAGCAGTAAGTTCTCCATTCCTTAGATGCACACTTGCCATCTACATTGAATGCACAAAGCCATTTCATAAATCTCTATAGCTCTTTACTGCAATAGCTGAGAGGATGAAAGGGCACCCTGTCTCATCCCAGCCTATTTCATTGTGGATCACATCCTGTATCAGGACCTGCTACAACCTGGCTGAGGTTCCACTGACAGCCCACTCCACTGAAGTGGAGGCATCTTCTGCAGCATGTCTGGCTCATGTCTCTGTTCAGGACATATGGAAGGCAACAGTGTGGTCGTACATTCACATTTCACATCGCACTACCATTACTCTGTAGGCAAAAGATGATGCAGCTTTTGGCTGAGTGGTTCTGCAATGAGAGATTCACTGATCTCCGAGCCCTGCATACAAGCTGCATGGGGGGTCACCTATTGGAATGGGCCTGAGCAAACACTCAAAAAGAAAAACAGTTGCATACCTGTTGCTCTTTGCGATTTGCTGCTCAGGTGCATTCCAAATCCCACCCACTTCCCCCTGCCGAGTAGGCCAACAAGAAGACGCTGATCAGGGAGTTGCCATGAATATGCCACTCCAGGGAGCTCTGCAGTCAATCCGGTGGGTTCTGCCAGGGCAAAAACTTTCTGCTGCTCATGAATGCAGCATGCATGCACACCTGTTGGAATGGGCAAGAGCAACAAATCTTGAACAACTTTTACTAGAGGAATGTAAACTTTTTTTCCCATTGGTTCTTGAGTCTTCTGTATTAAAGAATATTCTTCAGAAGATGTCAAGAGAATCCTGCTCAGTTTAGGGTTAAGCCTGAGTGAGTCCCAGAATGAGAATGTATCGGGGGTAGTTGGATCTGCAGGTTTGGTGTGAGACCCATCTTTCTTTGCATGTAATATTTTGGACTTTTTGTATGGCTGTGCTGGAGTTAATCTGTAATACATCAGGATGTTAACTGGAGGGTACACATAAAAATGGCTGTTATGGGTTGGGCCAAAAGTCCATCTAACCCAATATCCTAGCTAATGGCAGATGCTGGCATTTTGGTGTTTTTATTTTGGCATCTTTCCCTGTTAAACAGTCTGTGAAGTGTGCATGTGAAAGAGAGCAAGCAAGTTAAGTGGGTTTTAAAGCTGTGTAAAATCCTGAAATGTATCTGTAAATGTATCTTATGGCTGTTTAAAGACTGAAAAGAACAGAGTTTTTATTCTTTGTTTTCTGCACCAAAAATTGAATATGTGGATTTATACAGTAATAAACTCATGGACATATTCCATATTGAAGCAAGGACCAGATAATGTTTATGCATGACTATCCATAATAAACAATATAGACAAGAGATGCATTAACCTGAAGGCTGCTTGGAGCCAGTTTTACATTCCTTGTACGCCTAAATTCTCTCACTGAGTTTGAACTTGAGTTCCATTTCCAACATGAGCTGACACCACTTCCTTCCCCGTGTGCCTTAGTTTCTCCAGATGTGAAACGGGTGCAAATAATTGTTGCCTTATAAAGCAACAAGTGTTATCTTCGAGATCTGGGGTAAAAATGCTTTGAAAAGACTGCATTTTAGTGATAATGCAAGAAAAATGAAAGAAAAATATTGAAAAAAATAATTGTCCTGGGGATGGGCCAAGTATCAGGGGGAATGAATTCAGAAGTGGTTTTATCTTTTGTGTCCTTCCTTCTCACTTTGAGTGTCTGTAAACACAGCTTTGGTCTGGCCCATAGTGTTTACTTATCTTTTTTCATTTCAAAATTATTCTGAATATCACTGTAACTGCATGCCAGGCTGTATCTGAGTTCACATCAAAGGGGAGTCATGGGTAAATATAGCATAGGCCCAGGAGAAGTGGTGAGTTCCAAACTTGCAGGGGAAAAAGTACAGTCAGGCACAGCATATCAATATAAGAGAGGAGAGGAGACATCAGAGCATAGAGGAGAGCTGTTTGTTTTGGGGTTTGACAAAGCGTGCATTCAGAGTTTAATGTCTCCACAGCAGGATCTGTGACCTGTGTTCTGTGTTGACCAAGCACTTAAAAACAAACAAAAAATACCCCCTCGAACACATCAATATAATATGGTTCCTGTTTCACTCAGGAAAAAAATGAGATTATTCAAAATTCTCAATTAGTTCATAAAAGTCCTTGTTAAGAAAAATTTCAGCATTTTCCAGCATGTGCTAAACTACAGAAAGCACTCCGCTATATGTAGGACATTGAAAAATGCTGTGAATTGCAGTGTAGCAGGAGAAAAAATTCTGTGACTTGGTAATTATGCAATGTTCCAGGACAAAAGAGCAGTTGTGTAGCACTTTAAAGACTAACAATTACTTTGTCAGTCTTTAAAGTGCTACATGACTGCTGTTTTGTTTTGGCAGAATACAGACTAACGGCTATCTCTCTGTCAGTGTAGCAGGAGATCAGGTTTAGTTTAGGGTTTCCAGACTCACTGTGATCAAAAGGGTGCCAGTGAAAAAGATGAAGTATCAAGTGGCAATGTATGTGCCAGACTGTCTGAAACCTACCCTTAGTATCTTGTTTGTTCAGGGATTTGTCATTGCAGAATTCTGTTGAAAAAAGACAATGTACTGGCTTTTTGACTGACACATGGAGTATTATCAAGAAAACTAATATGGACATAAGAGCAATCACAGAAGCATTTTTTTAAGTGTGCAGCATCTGTCTATTCTACCACTGAGGCATCTTAAATGCTGAATGAAGTTCTGAGAGAGCAGAACAAATGAATGTTAGGTCCTAGCTACATTTCCCCAGGTTACAGAGCTATGCAAACCTATACATTAAAGGATTTTTACTTACATGTGCATGTGCACACACACACACAAATCCCTTTTTTAATTTTATATTCAGGCATCATTTCTAACAAATGGTTTTGTCAAAATAGGTACCTCAAACTTCAGGCTAATTCAATCAAGCCATGCTCCAGTCAGCTCTCTTCGGGCAAGGAATTCCTAGTGGGGAACCGTGACTGACTCTGTTCCCAGCAGTGGGTCCAACAGCCACCATGAGCCTGGGGACAAGGCTTGGAAGGGGAAGGGCCAAGGGAAGAATGGGTGGGGCTTAGGACAGTTAGCCCTGGGGAACCCTGCCCTCCTGCAGAACAGTGGCAGAGGACCCCCTAGTGTTTGAAAAGGGTCCGGAGCTCTGGTGCTACTTCAGCAGCAGTGGCAGCTGGAACTCTGGTCCCCTTTAAAATGCCATGGCCTGGGGGAAGTTCCCCCTTTACATCCCATCTGTTAGTGGGCCTGGTTCCCAGTGCCAGTCACCATTATAACGTGTGTACATGTAAACATGAGTTACTTATGTCTGTAGGTTGCAGCTGTCCTATAAAGTTATGGAAGATGATATGGGTATATGGAAAACCCAATCTATTAAGGGCTTATGTAGCTAAGAACCCAGACTTTGAATTCTCTTCCACAGTGAATGTTAGCAAGTGGAGTTTGCAAAGCATAGGTGTGATGTGTTCACTTCCACCTTGCTGCTCAGAAAGTTTATTGTTGTACATGTTACCAGCTTCAGCCCTCATGTGGGAGAGGCATTCTGTCATAATTAGAATGAATTGCACGGGGTCTAAATATAAGATAATTGAAGAGTGGATTATTAAGCCTACATCATTGCTTGAGAGTGAAATACACAGTTTGCTGCCTATTGAAAGATGGAAGTCATTCGTAACTGTGGCAGAGTACCTGGCCAGGATGAATTCTGGGTGACTCCAAAGTTTGTCATGGCTTTTAAAATAAATGATCTGATCTCCTTCTAAGCAGAAATCAGTTAGTGGGTGGATCTCTAGGCTGAGTTTGCTGCATAGTTACATAGGTAAATATCTAAAGCTGCATGGATAACACAAGTAAAATTTAGTTGCATACCTCTTTTAGTTAACAAGAAATATAAAACTGGTAAAAATATTTTCTCACCTTTGTTATTCTGGGCAAATGCCCAACTTTGCCTCTGATTTTTCACCTATGGAATACTCATGCAAATGCTTCTAGTTGTAAAACTGGGTATGGGCTGTTTTGTGCATTCAAAAGAACATTTGTAAGTTCAAATAATTAGCTGTGTACTCAAGTATCTGGTTGCCCAAGTAGGCTGCGTCTACACTAGCAAGTTCTTTCGAAATATACAGCAGAGCATCTACACACAAAAAGTGTTCTGTCGAAAGTAAGTCGAAAGAATGTGGTGCTGCTTTCAAAATCGCTCTTCTCCTTCAAGTGGTCCCTGTGGGTGCTCCATGTCAGGTGTCAGTCCCGCCCTGACGCCGCAGTTTGGAGATTCTCAAGCCGTAGTCAGCCAGGCCACGCATGTGCAGGAGTGCGCCGGGGCTCTTCACGCACTTTTGGTCACGTGCACAATCTGGTCCAAGCCAGTTCCTCTCAACCACCAGAGGCTGCTGACAGACTTTGCTTGTGCTCCACACACACCCAAAACAAAAGTTAAAAGTCATCTGTAAATAGTTTCTTACCTTTTTCCAGCGTTTTAAGAGTTTCTTTATTGTACATAGTTAAAAGAAGGTGAGGGAGGGGGAGAAAAAAGGGAGAAAGGAGGAGTTAAGTTAAAACTCATCTGTGAGTTGCTTAAGAATGATTCTTATTAGCAGCTGTAAACGATCGTTTACAGCTGCTAAGTACTGTTAATTAGTGTTTGCTATTTGTAATAATAATAACAATAATAATATATACTGTTTACAAAAAAAAAGGAAAGAAAAAGAAAAATGCCTGCAGCAGACTTTTAAAAGTGCAGTTCATGCTGCGAAGCCATGCTAGCTTCCAACGGCCACAGCAAATGCATTCGCTGCCTGGGGGAGGCCCATATACATCGAAAATGTCCCCACTGCTCTAAACTGACTGCAAGAGTCAGAAAAGATAGGGAGATGAGGCTAACGGTAATTTTGTTCAATAAGGCTCTCCAGCCTATGACCTCTGAACTGACCCCCTCCCCCCACTCCCAAGGGTCCACCAGCACCTCAGTAGCCCAAAGCAACCTCTTTGACTCCCTCTGGCCATAAGAAAAAGAGATATTTTGTTACTCGTTAAAGTGCTGCTGGACTGCCTCTTTGTTTTGATAGAATATAGACTAAGATGTCTATCTCTCTGTTACTATCCTTGCCAGTGTTACCTACGAGCAGAACGAGTGAGGTTGAATGCTATGATCCCTCTACATCTAAAAGGGACAAACAGCTTAGAGAGCAGAAAACAGCGAGTATACCCCAGGCACACGGGCAAGCCTTAGAACTGAGGAATTCACATACCTCGAAACAATCGGCACCGGAAACTGCAGAACCGAGACAATTGTCCCCAACATAAAAAACAATGTCAGTACTGGAGGGTCCAGTGCATAAACCCACGGCACCTAAGATCTTGGTACGGCCAGAACCCACAACAAGGACATCAGAACCAAGGTCGGTGTTGACAACGTCGAAACAAATGGCACCAACAGACTCTGCACTGAAGCCTACAGCACTGCGTGTGGTACCAACTACGTCAGCACCAGTTCCGTAGGCACTGCACATTTTGACCTCGGGCAGCCACGTAGCCCAACAACCTGCAAAGGCACAGACCAAAACTTGCCACCATAATCTTTCTCCTGACTTGGTTATTATGTTGTTGCCACTATTCCATAATATTCCGCTAGAACCAGTTGTACGAGAACAGCTGCTAACGCTTCCATCACAGTTACTCAGACCTCTATCTCCCTTCATCAGGCCTCCTTCTCTTTGGCTCAGACCTCCCTCTACCTCACAACAATCATGCCAGTCGCATGAATACGTTTGCCGATATCCCCGTCTCCCCCTTCATCATTGGGTAAGTCTCACCTACCTTACTCCTTCCACCACCATACCTACAGGAGACATTCACATTCCCAATCTTCCTCACCGGGATCAGATTTCTATTATTATTCACATCCATATCACTGCGAAGACTACTATAGAGAACACCACTCTCATAGATGCAGGGACAGATTCCTGGACTCGCATCCCTCATACAGACATCCTACGTCTCCACCTCCAAAGAGATATAGGTACTCTTCGTGAAGAGAACTCCTAGAACCAAGCTCCCTGCTCCCCCCAGAACCCATAGAGGAGCAGCCAGAAGAATCGTGGAAGAGCAAACAGAGGCCTATCAAACAGATGTTTCCTCATCCCTGGATGAGGCTGTCGTCCCAGGTGACATATCGTCTCCTGATGATTGATCTTAGACAATTTTAGGAGCTTTTTAAGAGGGTCATGCAGATACAGGACATACAAGAAAAGCAGCATAGGCTTCTTAAGAATCTAAGACCTCCGACATCATCCAAGATAGCCATTCAGTTACATGACGCCATTACAGAGGCTGCAGATAATATATGGCAGATCCCTGACTCCATCTCACCAACCAATAAGAGTGGACAAAAAGTATTTTGAACCCTCCGAGGATATGGAATTTCTATTTTATCACCCTCAACCCAACTCTCTTGTAGTGGCGTTCTCACAACAAAGATCGAAGGCACCGCAATGTAAATCTACGGCGTCACATAAGGACGCTAAGAGGCTAGACCTATTTGGATGAAAGGTCTATTTATCGTCTATTCTGCTGTGAATGGCGAATTATGCTGCACATCTTTCCAACCATAACTTTGATAATTATATGAAACTGATGTTCCTAGTGGAATATGTCCCTGATGACAAGAAACCCATAGTAAAATCGATAATCCAGGAAGGGTATACTGCCTCATGTATGGGAGTCCAAATTGCTCTAGATGTTGCAGACACAGCTGCACAATCTACCGCAACTGTGGTGGTAATGAGGTGGGTTTCCTCGCTGCAAATGTCTGGTGCTCCTAAAGAATTGCAAACAGAGGTGGAAGACCACCCCTTTAATAAGTCGAAATTGTTTGCTGAGTCTACAGGTACAGTTTTACACTCTAGTAGAGACTCGAGAACTAATTTGCAAACACTGGGTATGTATGTACCCCCGTACAGGAGGAAGAGATACTACCCATATCAGCGCCACTACAATTACCAAACTCAGCGGCCACAATATCGCCAGCATAGCTATGACCCGGGGTGTCAACAACAGCAACAAAGACCCCCCGAGGTGGCATAACATGCAAGGCTATAACCCTGCACTGCAAACCGTGAGGCAGCAGGTTTGACTGCTAAGTTGAGGACTGAGACACCACACTGATCACCCACACCACCGCCATAGACCATTTTACCAGCAGTGGCAAACCATCACTGCAGACAAATGGGTGCTGGAGATAATTTCTGTGGGCTATACCATTCCATTACACACTCTTTCCGCCAACCCCTGCTCCCACCCAGTCCCTCTTCAGGGACCTCCTCATGAGACGTCATTAAAACGCAAGGTATACCAGCTCCTGTGCATAGGAGCTGTCGAGAGGGTACCTGATGAATTCAAGAGAAAAGGGTTTTATTCCCGTTGCTTCCTCACACAGGAGAAAACTGGGGCAGAGACTGTTCCTAGACTTATGGGCTCTCAGCCGTTATCTTCACAAACAATGGTTCAAGATTGTTACCATTACCTCTATATTTACTGCACTGGACAACAGGAACTGGTTCATGGCCCTCGACCTACAAGACGCCTACTTTCATAAAACTATCCACCTTGCCCCCAGATGTTTTCTCCACTTCACAGTGGGCACAGATCAGTTTCAGTACAAAGTCCTGCCATTTGGCTGGTCATCGGTACCCAGAGTCTTCACAAAGACGCTCTCGGTAGTAGCAGCTTACCTGTGCTGCCTGGATGTTTTCATCTTTCTGTACCTAGACGATTGCCATTTGAAGGGCTGATCACGTGCAGATGTCCTCATATGATAAGCATTATCATGAAGACGTTTCATCTCTGGGTCTTACCAATTTTCAGAAATCAACCACCGAGCCCACACAGGACATAAAATCTAAGCGAGCCCCTATAAATTCTATCACAGCAAAAGTATACTTACCGGTACCTCTTTTACATGTGATACAATCGCTAATACAAATCCTGATGCACAATCCTATGACACTAGTGATAACTTGCCTCCAGCTTCTGGGTCACATGACAGCCACCACATCTGTGGTGCAAAATGCCAGCCTGTATTTTCACTGTCTCCAACGTTGGCTAACATCAGTATATATGACAATGAAACACACCATTCACAAGAGGCTGTTGCCAACCACAGAGGTTCAAAAATCCTTGCAGTGGTGCATGAAACCCAAAAATCTACTATTGGGGGTTCCCTTTCACCAACCCCAGGCTTCCATTTTTATAATGACAGATGCTTCCAGCATAGGCTGGGGAGCACACATGGGGGACAAATCCAGTGCAAAGACACTGGTCACAACAGGAGATGGCTCTACATGTAAACATGCTGGAGCTAAGAGTGGTGTTCAACACTTGCAAACACTTCCTACCGCATATTCAGGGTGCAGTTGTCAGCATCAATACCGACAACATTACCACAGTGTATTACATCAACCAACAAGGTGGGTCCAGATCTTCCATATTGTGCGCAGAGGCTGTTCATCTATGGAACTGGTGTACAGCAAACAACATAATCCTGAGGGCTTCCTACTTACCAGGCATCAGCAATGTCGCGACAGATCTGCTGAGCAGGCAATTTGCACTGGGTCACGAGTGAGAGATCTGTCCAGATATACTTCACTGCATCTTAAGCAATTTGGGCTTTCCTCAAATAGACCTATTTGCGACCTACAATAACAGAAAATGCCCTAATTTTTGTTCCAGGGCAGGTTTTGGCCTAGGCTCACTAGGGGATGCTTTTCTCATACCATGGAAAGAACCCCTACTCTACACCTTTCCCCCACTAGTTCTTATTCACAAAGTCCTGGGAAAGGTGAGGCTAGAGAAAGCCAATCTGATTCTCATAGCATCCACCTGGGACCGTCAGCACTGGTTCCCACTGCTACAATGAATGTCATTTTGCTCATCCATGCCCCATCCCAATTGTTCCAGACCTTCTTACACAGAATTGGGGAACTCTGATGCATCCTCACCCACGAACGTTGTCCTGTGCCGTGGTTGGTTCTTGGTTCAATGCCTTGGAGAACCTATGCTCTTAGCAGGTCAAGGAAGTACTGATATGTAGCAGACGAACTTCCACACGAAAGACTTACATCTATAAATGGAAACAGTTTACGTCCTGGTGCTCCTCCAGACAATTACACCCACTGGAGACACCCATACCTACAATTCTAGATTATTTATTGGACCTCTATCAAGGAGGACTCATGCTACAATTCTTAAAGGTCCACCTGTCAGCCATATGGGCTTTGACACATTATAGAAGGGTTGATGGTTTTCGCCCATCCTATCACAACTCGGATCCTAAAAGGCCTCACAAGCTTATATCCTCCTTGTAAACCAATAGCCCTTCCCTAGAGCTTGGACCTGGTGCTGGTCATGCTGTCTAGATGACCTTTCGAACCTCTAGCCACCATGTCACTTTGTTTACGTACCTTAACGACGGGATTTCTTCTAGCTATAATGTCAGCCTGTAGAGTCAGTGAGTTGGCCACAGTAATGGCAATTCCACCTTATACAACTTTCTCTAAGGACGTGGTGATATTACATTTACATCCTGCATTCCTCCTCAAGGTCTCCTTAGAATTCTGCCTAAGCGAACCAGTATTACCATCCTTCTATCCTAAGCCACACTCTTTGAATAGAGAAACAGGGCTCCTCGCACTTGATGCAAGGAGGACTATGACCTTTTATATAGACAGAACAAAACCGTTCCATAGAATGGACAGTTTATTTGCATCCCTTGCACAGAAATCAAGGGGTGAGGGGCTATTATCAAAAGGGATCTCGAATATTATTACATCTTGCATTAAAATGTGCTATTCGTTACATAAAACCACGTTATCAGCTTCACCCAAAGCTCATTCTACAAGGGCAGTGGCAACTTCAACAGCCTTCTTCAGAGGAATCTCCGTGAAGGACATAGGTCATCCTATAACACATTCAGTAAACATTATGCAGTACATCATCACATGGAGGAAGATACGTGCCTTCCAGCAGCGATGCTTTCTGGGGCGAACAACTCATAACTCCAGTACCCACCTCCATGCTTTGCGGGGTAACTGCTGTATAGTCACCTAACATGTAGCACCCACGGGGACCACTCGAAGAAGAAAGAAGTTACTCACATGTGTAGTAACAATGTTTCTTTGAGATGTGTCCCCGTGGGTGCTCCACTACGCACCCGTTCCTCCCCGCTTTGGAGTTCTGCTTTGTTTTTCAGATGCTCCTGGGGTGGTCTTTGAGGAACTGGCTTGGACCAGAATGTGCACATAAACAAAAGCGCACAAAGAGCCAGTGCGCTCCTGCATATGCATGATCTGGCCAACTACGGCTTGAAAAATCTCCGTACTGTGGTGCCAGGGCAGACCTAACATGGAGCTTCCATGGGCATACATCTCAAAGAGCTATTGTTACGACACAAGTTAGTAACTTCTCTTTCCTTTCCCGTTTCACGAAGAGCAACCCCTTTTGAAAGCTTCTTTAGAAAGAAAATGTGCGTAGACACTCCACATGCCCTTTTTTAGTAAGACGAGTCCTCACGGGGTCTGATTTTTCGATCCTTGGCCTCTTCTTTTGAAAGAATGTGGGGCTGTGTGGGCATTCTTTTTTAAAAGAGCAGATCACTCTTTCAATCTGTTTTTTTTGTGGATGCACTCTTTTGAAAGGAGTTCTTTTGGAAGAGATTTTCCTGAAGGGTTTCTTTCGGAAGATCTCTGTAGTGTAGACATAGCCATAATGTTTCAGACCCAAAAGTAGCAACTAATTTGAGGCCACCAATAAACGCTGAGTCTGTGTGGAAGGAACGTAGCATGGAATAAGATCTGTTTTTGATTGTCTGTGCATTCTGTATCACACACACGTAAGCTGTTCTTATACATCATGTGTTGTGTTGTTTTTTTCCTCATTTTTTCCCCCAATTGAACCAACATATTTGCTATTGCCAGTGCAAAGAAAATTCTTCTCTCCATTTCAACAAGTTATTCCATGTTGTCTCAGTACCTTTTGTTACCGAAGGGAGTACTGCTTATGCAGACGCATATGTATATACATATAAAATATAATGTTCCTCTCCAAGACGCAAGTGCAGCCTAACAGAAATGACATTGTTTAGTGATCTGTGCCATAATTTCTATGTTTTGGCATTAAAATGGATTTTCCTCATCTTGTAATATCCCCCTTTGATCCACTGCCTCTGGCAGTGTGGTGGCACTAACAACAGAGGATGGGAATGCTGCAGCTTTGTATGGCATCATTAGCTCCAAAGTGTAAGGAGTATCCCCAGGAGAAAAGACAGCGCTTTTGATACACCATGAAGGCAACCTGCTCCTTGTACCTTTTTGTATATCCGCTCTGTTGCTAAATGCCATGAAAAATGTTGTATCTCCAGGAGTTCCTCACACATACATTACAATTTTTAAAAGAGGTCTTTCCTTTCCTCTTTGGGCTCCTGTAGCATGAAGAATTAGGATAATTAGTCATGGGAATTCTGTGACATGTTCTTCCTATAAAAATTCCCATATTCTAGCCCATTCCCATTTTTTTCCTTTCCCCAGCTTTCATACTACTTACAACTCCTCTGAATTTAGCGCTTCATAGTTTCTCTTTGCAATCAGACAATAGGAAGTCAAAAGGAGAACCTGAGTATGTTCTAGGCATTTTTTCCTCTCCTGTTCATGTTCTGTTAAGCATGTATGTCATTGGCAGTTGGTCTGGAGTGGTGAATTAAATGTTTCAGACCTTTCTATGCCAGCCTTACCAAGCACTGTCAAAACCATTCTAATTGATAAATGGATACCTTTTTTAGTAATGAATAGTATGCAGCCAACGTGCCAGCAGTGCACGCAGAGGTACCAGATAAAAATAAAGCTGCAATGTATATGTGTGAAATGCTGAAGAGCAGAGTTGTTCTTGTATAGTTATCAGTGTGGTTCTACTGGTTCTACATTTAACTTTTCTATTCCAATCTAATGGATGTAGGCAAAAATACTGTTGAGCTATAAGAGATGAGAGCACTGACTTTAAATTAATAATACTTAATGAGGAAAAATAATAACTATCTCTTTAAAGATAGCCAATATCACACTTTCCTAATTCTAGGAATTGGACCTGTGGTTCAGATTTACACTAGGTAGAATAGAAGACCAAGTAGAAGGAGAGGAATCACTTCAAGTTCTTCTTCAAGGACTGATCCCTATGCTAATTACATTGTGGGTGCACTCAGGCTCCATGCACCTGAGACCAGAGAATGCTTGCAAATAGTGTCCCTGCCTACCCTATTGCTGTCACCAGGTGCTGTGCAGAGGGAGTAAGGGGCAGAGTGGAGCATCACTTCTCCAGTTTCCTTGTCACATGCATCTGGCCTGAGTTGGAATCTCCATTGTCAGGAATGAATCCTCTTCAGCATTTTCCCATAAATGTTTGAAGTTCTATTTATAATATAATATTTAGTGTTGAAAGTATTTTTAGATGTTTAGCTGGCATTTAGTTTATACCCTTACCCAAGAAATTTTCTGGTTCCTCAACCAGGGACTTAAATTATTCCCACACTTCTTGGCTTCAAAAAGTGCATTGCCTGCCCCTGCTTCTTTTTAGTCAGTGACAATCACCTCTGTTGCCTTGGGAATATAGTGTCTCCTCCAAACGTAGCATCTGCTACTCTTTCTCTGGCAGAATTTGGCTGGCATGAGAACTGCAGCTTTGGAAATATCTTCTAGAGCATATCATGAGACCTATATGTATCAGTCACCTCTGGACTGAGGCGTTCCCCTCTTGGTTGGATGTCTGACTCAAGAACAGAAATGGCTAGAGCAAAGGATTAGCTCTACTAAAATAGGACATCCCTCCCTAGCCCTATCCGGGTTGAGCAACTCTTTCTCAGAAGGGGTCTCCTGCAACAGAACTCAAGGCCTCAATCCATCCCTACTCCTCCTTTCTGAACCTAGTAGGTAACTGAGCATGTTCCTGAGTAGGTTCTTTCCTAGTAGGTTCTTGAGCATGGAGCTGATGGTTCAGATAACATCCAGTCCCTTTTCATATTTAACAGGAAACTCAGTATCTGCAAAGCTTACCCACAGAAATGGCAACATTTCCATTCCCAGTGTTCTCTTCACTCCTCTCAAGCTTCAGATGTTTCACTTACCCAGTTGCCTGGATTACCTGTTGAATTAGAGGAACCAGGTCTGTCAACTCAACCCATATACTTTTGGGCATAATCATAACGTTCACTCAGCTGCTGAGGGCTTTTCAGTTTTTGTGCATCCCACTATGGCTACATTCGTAAAGGGCTTATACAGATTTTTTTTTCCTTGTCTGGAAACTCGCTGCCCACTGGGACCTGAATTTGGTAATCAATGCCCTTAAGAAAACCCTTTTGAGCTGATGGCTACCTGTTCTCTCCTCCCCTGATGGAGGACTTTTCCTTACCTAGTATTTCAAGAAGACAGATCTGATTGTGACTGCCTCTGAAATTCACCTCTCAGTAGTTTTGGAATTTCTCATAAACCAGACTGTCCACGTGTGTGTGTTCGTCGCAGATCCCGACATCTTCATCGAAGAAGTGTCTGCGTGAGATGGGCTTTGACATTTTACTTATGGAGAATAAAACAGAAGAGAAATATCACCTGGGCTAGTCATGGAACAAGTCCAGGTACAAGCTATTCTTCCCACAGGGTCTCCAATGGGCTGTCTTTCTGTAACCTACTTTATGAGCTGGGACATGGAGATATATCTCATAGAACTGGAAGGGACCTCAAGAGGTCATTGACTCCAGTCCCCTGCACTCACAGCAGGTCCTATCACCATCCCTGACAGACTTCTTTTTAACTCTAACCTACCCCCAAAACCTTGAAAGGCCCCCCTTAAGGATTGAATTTACAACCCTGGATTTACAAGGTCAATGCTCTAACCACTGAGCTATCCCTCCCTCCCATATTCTTCTCTCACACAAGATACAGACTCGCTTTATACAAACGAACAAGCAGTCTCAGTTGCATCATTCAAGAAATGCCTCTACTTGATATTTGCAAGGCAGCAGTGTGGAGATCCACCCACACTTTTGTGAAACATGTTGGTCCCTGACTCCTCCACTGACTCATCTTTTGGGATGTTGGTACTTCAAGCAGCCGTTCTTCAATCTCCTCCTCCTCTCTGAGTACTGCTTGTCAGTCACCCTCAGTGAAATACAGATAGGGAGTTATGGCTATTCATGTCTGTTAGCCAGAATGGGTAAGGAATGGTGTCCCTAGCCTGTTTGTCAGAGGCTGAAGATGGATGACAGGACAGATTGCTTTATCGTTACCTGTTTGGTCCATTCCCTCTGGGGCACCTGGTATTGGCCACTGTCAGCAGACAGGATGGATACTGTGCTGGATGGACCTTTGGTCCAACCCCATATGGCTGTTCTTATGTTCTTAATGAGCAGTGTTTACAGGAGAAAGGGAACTTACTCCATAAATGCAATTCTGTGAAAGATGTGGTCCCTCCCTGTATTCCGCTATCAGGTCAGTCCTTGGGTGTGCACGAAATATGCAGCTGCATAGGCCACCTGAAAATTTCGGGCACCAAATTTCCAGGTGCCCCTTCTCAGTTGCTTGTTCTTGTCTGAGTAATTAAGGCCCTATTCACCTTTGCTGCTGCACTGCAGCCTGCCTGGTTCCGCTCCCTGCTACCCCTGGCAGCATCACCAGGGCTACCTTCTCCCTGCCCCTCCCCCACTCCACATGGTCCTCCTGGCCTGCAGCCAGCCACTAGTGAGGGCTTCCTCCTCACTGACTGGGGGTGGAGAGGAACACTCAGCCTCTAGCTCTGCTGCAGCCCCAAGAAGCAACCAAGCCCAGGTAGAAGCAGGGGTGGAGGGAGGAAGCCCCAGCTGCAGGAAGAAGCTGTGTGGGGGTGGGGGGAAGCCCTGAGCCTCATGTCCCCAGCAGAAGCCACAAGAGATGGGATGGGGGGAGGGGGAAACCCTGAGCCCCAGGCAGAAGAAGCACTGAGTTTGAGAGGAAGGGAAGTCCCAGGCCTCTGGCAAAAGGCACATGTGGCAGCAGGAGCACCAGTTGTGTAGGGCCCCATAAAGCATAAAGACGGTCCTGTCCAGTTCCCACACTACTACTCCTCTGCTTCGGACCATCTCTCATTTGTAGTAGGAGGAGTAACTGGAAAGGCATTGGCAGGGCACAGTTGCAGGCCAACAGACACTGCCTTCGAGAATTCTTCATTCTCAGCCGTGTGTGGAGTGCATGCGTACCCAATGGAATACGCACAGGAGCTGTGCACATTGGAAAAACTACAGTTGTGAAAGGTCAGACACTTGCCTCTTTTTTCTGTTTTCAGGTTATTTTTAAAATGAATGAATGGTCCTTCTTAAGACTAAACACACATTTTTAGACCTGCTGTATTTAAATGGCTGTTTTAATGCATGTCCGGTGTGCTACCTTTGCATGGGAGAAAAATTTTGAAAGCTTTGAGGGCTGGGGAGAAAATGCTGAATGTATGGAAATCCTCACTGGCTGATTTGTACAACTGAATTCATTCAACACGCTTGGTATATCTTGTTCTTTCAGTAGTGCCACTCTGTTCATCACCCCTTTTTAGTGCTTTAGGCATATGGCATGCAGAACATCCAGAGAAGTGTCAACAACATGGCATATGTTGTACATAGTGATCTAGATACACCACTGAAAATAATGGGCCCAACTTTAAAAGGCGTTGTGCTAAGAATAGAGAATGCAGTGATATGCAAACAGTCAATCCACCATTAGTTTCTGATTTAAAGACAGAAAGCTATGTATTTTAATTACTTTTACTATTTAGCTTGCTATATATTTTTATTACTGCAAATTAAGAATTCAATCCTGTGCTTATATTAATGCAGGCAAGACAGCTGCCCATGGCAAAATCTATCTGGCAGGCTCCTTTTGCACTCCTGGGTCTTCCTGGGTGCAGACAACTGCCCAGAGTTTGTGCGTGTCAGAGAGAGGGGGGGTGGGGATGGTAGTCATGGCCACTTTTAATGGTTCTGATAATGTCTCACAGGGGAATGCCTGCCTATCCCACCCATTTGCTTAAACCCTAACTTGGGGAGGCTGCTTTTTTAAAGGTAGTTGAATCATTCCATCCTTGGCCTTTTTCTTCATTTTGTCAGTAAGATCGGCCCATTGAGGGATGGTGTTAGTAATATGGAAGATGGACTGCAACCACCACAGGCTTTTGTATAGCCCATCAAGAAGCCATTAGATCAGAGCTAGTCCAGTGGGGCCAAAAGCAGCAAGCTGACAGCAGGACCTGGCCCGTGGGCAGTGAACTTAGAAATTAATGGGAGCCCAGGGCCCTGAGAGTGCAGGGTCCATAGCAACAGTCTTGCTCACTTTGCCCTGAGGCTGGGCCTGCATTAGATGCTTAGAGTAACATTAGCTTATTGCTGACCTGTGTCCCAGTGTTGTGAGTAGACATATGCAGGCAGATTATTGTGACCACAGGAAAACCATTTGGTGTCCCTGGGGCTCTGTGGGGGGAAAAAGGACTTGCATCGTTTGGATCCTATTGAGGATCGGGTCCTGGATTCATATTGGTAACAGAGAGGTGCAAGGCTCTATTTCATTCCCAATTCCTGGCGCTATCCACTTCCCCACTTCTCAATTCACCTTAGACAGACACACACACCCCCCTCACCAAAAAAACCAAAAACACAATTATTTTAAAACTAAGAAAAATTTAAATAAATAATTATTTTAACTGCTGTGCCTGAGAACTTTGCAAGTATGTTTCACCTTTCAAATAAACAATTTGTACTATATTCTGTGTGCCGTTAGCTGTTTAGTTGAGTAGGATTAGCTCTGAAGCTTTAATGTCTGAAGTGCAGAGAAGCAGTGAATGAAGAAAGATGCAGCTCATTTCCAACAAAGAATAAATATTTTTCTGTTATCTGTTTGGTCTTTCAGCCTTTTGTGATATTCACAGGATTGTGCAGCTCACCCCAAGGACAAAACAAAATAATAAAATATTTGGTTTTAGTCTTTATTGAATGCTGAACATTTTGTGCATGTTTATGAGGGTTAAACATTAATAGCACATGTTGTTAAAGAGTAGAAGTCTTGAGCCAGTTTCTGAGACCTCTTAGTTTGTGAATTTTCTAATTATGACAATACTTGTAACATGTCTAATTATGAAGTCGTGTTCTAATTGAACCTTGAATATCTGAAGATTTGCCCCCTTTCTCCCCACCTACCTTCACAGTTACGGCAGTGACAGACCCACACATCATTCCAGTGCTCACCCTTTCTGGTTTTTGTCCTTAAAAATTCATTGGGTCATCTCTTCTGAAACATTTATTTCTAGTGAATTTCAGCACGGGAGCTTGTGTGTGTGTGTGTGTGTGTGTGTGTGTCTTTTTTTGTAATTTTACAACATCAACACAAATGGCTGAAATGGTGACAGCCTCTCAAGTTGTTGTACCACTTTGTTGTACTCCAGATGAAGTACGTGAAAGTGATTATAGGTAATAAATATCTTTTTTTTAACTTATTGCAGAGGCAGTTTTTTTCCCTGTTAATGAGGGTAATTTGACTTGGTTGAAGGATTGCAGTTCTTAAGAATTAATGCAGCAATCCAATTCAAAGATTTAAAGAGATCTAAGATTTTTCACAGGTCGTGTGCTAGTGAATGTGCTCCTATCACATAGCAGCTAATGGACTTGAACAACAGTCTGTCATTTACTGTTACCTCAGTGTATAGCAGCTTTGCCCTTGATAGCAAGTATACTTTCCCAGAAGAGCAGGTTATTTAGTACTGTGGTTTATTTGTAACACTTTTAAGAGATAGTATCCTATTTCTAACAGCCCTTATGACTGTATAAAGTGAGGTTACCTTTCTCACTTTCTTAATTATGTGTTTGAATCGTAATATGCTGTAAGCGAAGGTATTTTGTATTCCAGTATCTGTCTTCTAATTCTTTATTTTTTCAAATAAGGCTCTCTCTCTTTCTCTCTCTCTTTATGTATATATAGCAAGTTCTTTATAAGTACACACAAGTTAATTACATAAATACAAAAGTGATATGCCTTCATCCCCATAAGTTCCCATTATTTTTAGGAATGCATTATTACCTTTTAACAATGTTTAGGTAATGGCTTATTTGTAAATGATGTTAGAAATGTCTAATTTCTTGATCCTATTATGTTCCTGGGTATTAAAAATCCTATTTTAAGGTAATTAGAAGGATTCTCTTCCATTTAAATGTGTGTTCTCCAGACAGTGTCACTCTATACTCTGCACACAAGAACCTTTGTTCCTTAATTAGAAAAAGAACTAGAGTTCATTAATTGTGGATACTAAGTGATGTCTGCTCAAATGGTGAAGCAGTAATACAGTTGAAATAATGATTGAGCCTACCTTTTTAAAAAGTCTTATAATATTTAGTATTGATAAGTGATAAATACATTGAATAGGATACAATTTCCAATGAATCACATTAAGGCTTACTGAAAGCTCCCTCTTTAGGAGATGAATCCCAGTCAGATACAATAAATAAGGGATGGATTGCACAGGTACAGTGTCTGCCATTTTAGTCAGCATTTGTCAAAAGTCTCCACGCAACGATATCTGAGATCACCATTTTCCCCTGTACTTAGCAAAAGGACATAATTATGATAACTGTCTAGCAACTGAATGGTTTTGATCGTGGCCTTATGGAGTCAGATTGTGATGAAAGGAATATTTTAATTGCTTGCTTGCAAACAGGATGCGTTATAAACGTTTTAACCCTTTATGAGGATTTATTTTGGAATAGGAAGATGTGCATACTTTGTCCCTTACCTTTTGTAACATCTTGCTTGCATCCCCTAAGGAAGAAAATGTGAGAACTTTGAAAGCTAAAATACAATACTGTTTACTGAAGGAGATAAAGCCATTCAGTGGCCATAGGCTGAGGCACTGAGCATCCTTCCAGATATGCAGCAGCAATTGCTTAAATTTTAGATTTCTACAGATGTGAAGCGTGCTCCCAATTTTATTAGGAAGAGCAATGCAAAAAGAGAGCAGAAGCTTATGGGAGCTAATCACTTGGACTTTTTCATATCAGGGCCAAGTACTTGTATTTCTCATCATGCATACAAGGTTACGCTTTCCCTCCAAATGGAGAGCATAGACATTAGAGATGTAAGAGGCTGATTTGATCATTTAGCCCGTCACTCTGCCATTGCAGGAGCAGCAGTGTAACATCAAGGCCTTCTGCATCCATACAGTCAGAGCAGATGCTGCCATCCTACCAGGTGTCTATGGGACAGAATTTGTGCCATGGTTTACTGTGCAGTTAAAGCCAGGTACCTGGCACTGCCAATTTCTGTGCTTTAATATTTGTATGCATTTAACATGCTGATTTGTATTAGTGTTCTGGGAAGTTTCGAAGGATGAATCAAACCAGCACGGGAAATAGTTTGAAAGGTAGAGATTATTAGGAAGTTGAAGAATTCTCTTGAGGAACATCTGGTGGACGCTGGTCTGTAGCCTCACCCTGGTTTCATTCTCTACCTCTTTCTGTCTTGTTCATCTCCTTAGCTCAGACTTTTCCTTAAGCACTGACTGTTTCTCTTACCTTTCCAACCCATTTCTGTCTTTTCCCCCTTCTCACTTTGTGCACAAAAGGAGGCTAAAATTGTTCTAATTGTTCTAGTGCTAATGAAAATTCTTATTAACGAAACAGAGTGTTTTGTAAGTGAAGAATAGGAGAAATGGCATATAGAAGTATGGGTTTGTCTTCTGTTCTAGTAGTATTATGAATCAGAAAGGGTGACTTGGGCTCGTGGAGGTGGGGGAGGAATCTTCACTCAAAATGTACTGCTTCCTAGCCTTGTCTGGCTGGAAAATGTGATTTTTTTTTTTTTAACCTTCCATGTTGTACTGCTCTCTGTGAGAAAGAAAAATAGTTTTTTTTTCTTAATGTAAAAAAAAACCTGTTCTTCAATTGGCTATGCAAAAATCTTATTACAGTATTTATTCCAAACCTGCACACATAATGTTCAGTCAAGGAGAAAACAGCAAAAAACAGTTGTTGATGGACTAAGCAGAGAACTGGATTAAATAAGCATTAGTCTACTGAAGCTGATTACAGGAATATGAAAATGCAGTATCTTAATGGTACATATTTTCATGTGGCAGCTCAGTTGCCTTTCATTTTGCAGCTAATATGTCTATTCTTATGAGTCATTTACTTCTTTAATTACCTTTTGCAGGCAAGGCACCATGGTATATTAATGTGAATGATTTTTACTGCCAGTTTATCATACAATGCCCCAGAAGTTGAAAGGCATAATTGACTTGGAAGAGCAGCTCATGAAGGAAACAATATTTAGTTGACAGTTTTCCTTGTACTCTCTGTTGACGTTTATGAGTTTACACTATGCTAAAGGAGTAATAAACACAATTTTCTTTCAATAACAGGAAAGAGTAGCTTCTAAAATACATTTGTGGCAAACAGATTTGTTCATTTCTTGAATAATAGAAAATAATGTTTCCAGTGTGGAGACGTACATAAAATTGTCAATTGAATTAAACCTTGAAAGGTGCGTTTATAACCATCCTTAGCGCATTAGGAGAGAGTAATATGTATATGAATCGATTCAGTTTAATGAATATTGAAATTATATACTGATTTGGATAAATCATTTTCAAATCTGCATGTTGAATATTTGGTGGCCTTCTCTTCAGTGGAAAAGCTAAAAGAGAACATGCAAATCTGTTTTCATACATACGGAAAATGCTAGTCCGAGAGCTCTTGATAATGAAATCCTAATGCACGGTTTCCTGGTAACTTCCCTTAATTTTCCAAAAGTTACAGGCTTGAGAAAAGTGGAAAACATAGGATTGCAATCTGTCAAAGTCTGAGTTGCTCCTGGAATGATACTTTTATTAAATTGATGTTGTCAAATAGCAAATTCTTTTCTAATCCATCCAAGGGATCATGCAAAAGTATGATTAATCGTGTCATCCATTTTAATCAATTTAAAGGTGCATGTGCACTATCTTTAAGGCTCCAGAGTTTCAGCCTTTTGATACAGACTCTTTTTTCTCCTTGGCTTAGAGAGAGTTAAACTTTTCACAGTTTTCTGCGATTGTTTGCAGTTCAGCCCTGTGCAACATAATGAAAGTTTTCAAGCCATCTGTTGTTAAGCTGGTGGTGAGCAAGGCCAGTATAACCAAACAAAGTGCTGGCCTGCTGTAAACTGAACCTGTCAGTTTAGCATAGCTTTGTTGACCTCCCCAATGTGCAGGGCAGCTGGTGGTACCAGGCACTGGCTGTGTATATAACTTAGAAGGGAACTACTTGGTGGGGTGGGGTGAGGGGGGGGAGGAAAGAGACACACCATGTTTACTTTTTCCACTTAGTGTTCCTCCCACAGGCTTGAGCTAGTTTATACTAAATCTTTAAATTGTCATTGTTTTTTTTCCCCTAATTCTCAACTTTTTGGTGATCAAAAAATAAATCCACTTTTGCTAGCATTTTAAACTTCTCAGAAATGATTGCAAAAAGGGAAAGGTGCATATGTAGGTGATAGCTGTGTTCACGAATACCGCAGCTTGCTTTCTGGGCTGCTGCTGTTGTCTCTGTTGTGCATTATTTAAGCTCAGTTTCGCATTTGCTTCAGCATTTTGGGATGAGGTGAAGCCTAGTGAACAGTGAGTGCTCCTGTGTGTTTTATCTTAATGTGAAACTGAAATTGCATCCAGCACTATTTGAAACTGGTCTCCTTTTGCCTTTTTTAGGTTTTGTTTTGGTGGGTAGTGTTTCGACTACATGATATTTTTTTAGACCCTAAGACTTGCCTGACTAAAATCCCAGCGATCAAAGCTGGAAATGGCTGGAACATTCGTGCTTTTTTATTTTGTTTTTTTTCATGCAACATGTCAAGTTTGCCTGGTTTGTGCATTCCATCCCCTTTCTCAACACACTTGTATCTTTCCTGGTCTCCTTGTTCCGCAAACATTCTTCCCCTTTTTTCTTCCTGAGTGAATGTTTATATATATTTTTGTTTTTTGTCTAGGAGACAGTATATGACATTTTACCGTGAGTTTTAGCCTGTGGTAAACAATTTGTGACTCTGTTTAAAGAGTTGGCAACAATTCTCACTGGGGTTGAGACAGGAAAGTAAGTGTTCCCTATCTCTGATGTTTGCCTGTTGGACTCCACCTACAGCAAATACCTTTGTGCTTTGACCTCTGCCAGAAGTCTACTTTATTTTCTATGCTTCTGGCATACTTATTGTGTGGTTTTTGGCCTCTTCAAGTACGTTTAAGTTACCCAACAACAGTTTTTTGGAATGCAATCTTGTTTTCTGTGACCCAAGCGCTGCAGTGCTTCATCAGTAACAATTTTACTTGAGTTAAGACTTGCTTTATTTTGGCTTGGTTGTGTATAACAAACATATCTCTTGTTCAGTTGCAAAAGTCCACCCTATATAACCATTATTAAATATACTTTAGCCAGTTAGTAACCTCAGATAGTATACATCACAAGTCATGGAATCACCTTAGCATTTCACAAAAATTAAAGAACAATGAAAAGTCATTCAAAGCTGTGTATGTTAAACGTGCTAGAGGGTTGGGAATCCACCGAGTTACATTCTGTGGCACATGTTTTAGGTGCAAGCAGCAGATCAGTGGTGAAAAACACTCAATTTAAAATTCAAATGACTACATTCCATAGGAAATCCCATACAACCCTAATCTGTGTGTAAGGTCACTGCCACAAAGTAGGTTGCTTTTTTTTGTTTTTGTTTTTTTTGAGGTAAAAGAAATGCATTCTGGATAGGGTTTGTAGTATAAATGTCAGGTGCAATGCAATGTGTGTCCACCAAAGAAGTGGAGGAGATAACCTTGGCATTTAGGGCATTGCCTTTTACAAAATGAAATTGTATTTTGTTTTTAAAAAGTAGGGCTACATTAAGAGGTCACCTATTAGCTGTGTTTTTGCTAGCTGTCTGAAACTCAGCTCTACTGTCTATTAAACTCAAACCACTATGTAAACATTCCTGTGTTGTTCCTAGTCTCTACAATGGCCAAGGGGATCAGGTTTCACCTGCCTGCACATCTTCAAGCAATTAGAGCAATTAGCTTGAAGCCGTTTCACATTCAAGGTCTGCTGTGACATTCAAGTGCAGAGGAGGTATGGAGGGAGAGTGGGGGGCACAGATTGTAGAAGGGACACTTTTCAAAACACATGAATAACTAATTTTTTTTGTATTTATGGCTACTAGAAGATGCTGTTTGCAAAGTTATCAGGAAAGCTTCAACTTGACTATGAAGTTTTGCCTGTGTTGGGATGGGCAGGAGGGAGGAATCACTATCTAACATCCAGTGATGATTGATAGGCAATGATGTTGTCCTCATGATATTTATTGATCTCTCTTGCAGAACAATTTTTTCTTCTCATTTGCATGGGGATTGAGAGCATTGTAAAACTTGTTCAGGTAAATGTAGCAGTTACATTGATGTTCAATACTGAGTTTAGCGATTCTAACAGTAAGTCTTCAAAGCTGCTATTTTTCAAAAGGTTGGAACGGATTATTGGTGACCTTAAAAGATTAAACTAGTATAGTTTAAAGATAAATAATCAGCCTTTAGCACATTAGATAGCTACATAAGCATGACAGAAGGTGAATTTCTTCCAAACAGTTCTAGTATCCGAGAATCATTTTTACATTTGCAACTTGGCTACCTAGGCAATTCTTTGAAGAAAGCAAGATGTAAACTGATTACAACACTTCAAATTGGTTAATGTAGCTTTAAATCCAGTTTTTCTGTTGGTTTATTATGCAGAAGAAGGTAATTTTAAAGCTATGCCCACTGCAAAAGAAGATCTTGCTTTGCTGTCCCAGAGGGTGCTCTTAATCAGAAATAACCTCAGGCTAAATTATAATGTGGAATTCTGCTGCCCTCTAACCTACTGCCTGCTCATTCAGTGTTTGCTAACAAACAGCTTTCAGTACAAAACTGAGAAGTACTTTTTCGTTATATTTTCTGACTTCATTTAAAAGAAGCAGTTTATTGGCAGGGGGGGTGGGATTTAAAATGTATAGAATTCCTGGGAAAGTTTTAGCGATAGTTTCCTGACGTGTCTTTTTCCAATACTAGCATGCACAGTTCAATTTCATTAAAAATCATCTCATGAATTAGTATTTCTGTAGTGATGGGAAGTAGGTGTGCTTAATAACAATCCAATAACTAGCCACTTTGAAGGACTAGAACTCTGAAACATGTGCATCATAAATGAATGGATGTTCCAAAGGACAAGGTTACTGATCCCTTGAAGGTGTGATTTCCACCAGTAAATCTTCAATTCTGCTTGTTCCTCTCTAGGCAAGCAGGGATAACTATCCCATGTTATAAACAGTAATATTTTGAGTGAGGAAATAAAGACATGTGGGTTTTATTTTATGTTCAGAAATGTTTAATGAAAATCCACAGTTGGCAAAATAATTGACAAGTGTGAGGTGAGAATTAGTGAGTTGCTGAAAGACTCTTTGCACAAGACCCGTTTTCCCCATAAGTTTACATGCTAGGGCGGAAACATTGTGGTCCTTAGAACGGAAGTGATGCCTCTGTAAAGCAGATCTTTCCATTTTTTTTGCCTAGCCTACTCTTCTGTTTCTATGATCTGCCTTTTGAACTGTTTTTGTGTCTGATCAGTTCCACCTAATATGTCTCTTGATTTCTGCTATTGTAATACTCAGACGACATGCTGTTCTCTTCATTTTTATAAGCTTTAGATGCTCCTGCCTGTCATACTCTGGCGGTTTATCTTCAGCGTCTGGATTTGCTTTCAGACTTGCATGTCTATCAAGCTGCTGTTGCTTTGAATGTGAGATCAAAAGAAGATGAATTCCAGTAAAAAATTTCCTTGTATGAAGAAAAGATTGGGGCCTATGTAAACATCCAACTGACAGCTCCCAATGAGTTATTTTAGCAGCGCATTAGCACCCAGAATGACAGACAGTCCAAGACTACATGCTAAATAACAAATCAGTCCCTTCAGCAGCCGCACGTTGCCACAACAGCAATACATTTTCTAAAGGAATCCTGTTCCTCTTTCATTGAATATGGCTGTTCGACTGTTCATCTCTTTACAAGCTGCCTTAGAGTGCCAGCCCTAGTTTACTTTTCTTGACAATATCTGTATCATGTCACCAACATGACAGAAGACAGGACTTTGATAATTGGGATGAGAGACAGTGAGTCACCCTGAGTTAAATAGGTAGTTTGTTTTAATGAATGAAAGGCCAACGTAAAGAAGAAAAAGCATCAGCTAGAATTTTGAATGCATACTTCTCAAAGATGTTAGAGCCCAAGGGTTTGGGGGGGTTGTTGCTTTTTAACGTATCAAGCAGTTTGAAAAAGAGCAGCACAGTCTGGCCGACCCTAACAGACAATTTTAGACCTAAATGTATCGCATTGCAGAAAGTAGTGAAGTCTAGCTAGACTGAAACTATATGTGACTATACATTTGCCTAGCTGCATAAATGAACTGAATTTTTGCTGCTGTTTGGTTTGGTTCAGGGCACAGTGGATTCTGTATGTTTCTGCATATAGACAGGGTGCTTTTAATAATGCAGAATTAAGATTTTTTTTTGTGATGTTAAATACAACTTTGAAATTACCTGCAAGCTCCTGCTGATCTTTCAACTTTGCAAGTGAGGAATTGCTTAAGGAATTCTTGTGGTTTCTTTGTCATTTAATAAAAGCAGACGTTGCTACTGTGGAGGCAAACCTCCCGTTGTTGCCTACAAAGGGCAGTGCTCCAGTGTGTTTTCCCTTCAGTGTGCGCTTCAGCTGCACAGCACTTCCTGTTTATTCAAACATCTTTTTACCATTCTTCAACCCCCGCTTCACAGAAACAGCCAGAACACATCTACAGCAAGAAGACGGAAATCTAAAGACCGACAGTAAGAGCTTACTCTGTTAAACTCTTCATTTTCTCTGTGAGTGTTCAGAGACAAGGAACATGTAGCTGGGGTTGAACTTTTAACTTGCTGTCTTCCTCTGTGGAGGCATTCTTGCAATGTAGGAGAAATTCACAGCCTAGGTTTTTAGAGCAAAATAAGATGACTTGGTTTGTTTACTGCCTTGTTGGCCACCAGTGGGTTTTTTTAATGGATTTTTACAGAGATCTGGCTAGTTCTAACTGTTCGTTTGGTGCACTGTCGTTTCATATGTATCTCTGTAGCACAAGCGGTTGTGTGGTCACTATCCTGATGTAGACTGACTCGAGCTTAGAATCTGTTTGTGCTCTCTTTGCTTTGTGTGTTTTCCTAACATGTTCACAAGTAAAGACCGCAATTTTTGCGCTCATAGAGAGAGAGGATTAGAGTCTGTGCCTGCAGAAATGCTTCTTTTTGTCTTTCCCAGATTGTTTGCTCTGTTACCGTTTGTGAAACAGTCTTGCTAATATTTGCACCAATTTCATGCTAGCAAAAATCAGGCTGCTGAAACAAGCATGGCTTTTCTGTCATTCATATGACTATTGTTTAGACTGGTGATATTACAAAAAGAAAAGGGGAAACCATGCTCACTTTAGGTGATGGTTGTTAACTTTCACGTTAGGGGTTTTCTCTCCAGATCTTCAGTGTTAACAATTAGAGTAGCTGTGCATCTCATCAGTTGTTCAAAGGTAGCATTGCTTCTCAGTGTAATGTGCTTTTATAACATGTATGTTGATCCTTTTTGTTCAGCTGATGGACTGAATAAAGTATTCAATATTTCCTTGATATTCTCCCACCTCCCTTGAAAGTCCACCAAAATAAATAACTTTCTTATGTGATCATTCATATTGTGGCTATAAAATATAAGAGGAAATGGAAAATATGTAGCCTGACCTGTGGAGAAAATCAATCCTCACTGAGGCTTTTCTGCCTCTGTGAGGTCCTCATACACTTTAAAATTTTAAACTGTAAACTCCCATCTTCCTGGAAAAGAGAGCAGGAAAGAGAGAGAGAGAAATCGAGCTGTGTATTCAGCCAAACCACAAGTACAACAAACATATTTTTAAAATCTATTGCTCGGCTGGTTTTTTAATGTTCAGAAGTTGTTCAACTTTGCAGGGGAAAAATGGTGTTTGCAACTGCCTTAAGGACAATTTGTTTAACAGTAGGAGTAATTGTATGGGGAAAATGGAAAGAGTGACTGAAGTTATTTACTCAGATGTTCGTGTAGGTGTGGGGCACAAAACTCACTGTGGGAACAGTGGGCTGCTTTTCTTGGTATCTTAGTCTATTTGATGACCATCAAATTTCCCAGCTCACTGGTTTTGTTTTTTCTGGATGGCATGTTTGATTATTTATCAGAAGGGAAAGGGAGTAGCTGAAGCAAATAAACATGTGACCAAGCTGTGTTTTGTTTTCCACTCAGAAGGCCATGCCCTTTAACAGATATACAGAAAATAATAAGCTATTATTTTATGATAAAAGGAAATTGTGTGTGTCATTTTTTAGCAAGTCACTTAACCCTTTGTTGTCTGTGGCCTCCACCTTCTGAAAGTTTACAAAGTTTTGCTTCTGGGAGTTAATCCACTGATATTTTTGTTTTGTTTTGTTTTGTTTTTTTGTCAGTGGAATGTTACCAACAGATTATTAGGTCAACCATTTGGACTTGGTTATATTTATTGCCTAGTCATGTCTGCTTAAGCATATCTATAGGGTTTTTTTGTTTTGTTTTTTTATGAGCGTTAGGTGGTTGACTAGATCCAGAACCACTTGCAATTCTCTTGAAGTGTGGCTGTTGACTTTTGAACAATAACTTGACAGCTCTGTTAGCTGTTATGATATTGTTTCATTCAGTTTTACCGTGTGGAGATACACCACTGATAATCAGCTTCAGATGCTCTCTCTCTTTAACTTGGTTCTTATGAATATCATGGACAGTATGTGGCTTCAAATCAGTGTTGAGGAGAACGTTGAATCTCTCTTCTGTGAAAAAAAGCTGTATGTTAAATCACTGTCATGAGTAAAATAGGGGGCTGTCTGGTTGCTGGGAAGCAGCTGAATGTTCTAAGGTGCTTTTACTGGTTTAAAAGAAACAAGGTAAACTTATCTGTGACATACCAGGGTACAATTCAGAGAGAGGGGAGGCTGTGTCATCCCTGCTCTGTGAATTGCAGAGCTTCTCAATGCCTTGCTGAAACAGCTACCTCCTGGGCCACTTACAAACAGCCTCCCAGAATACAAGTCATACCTTGAGTGTCTCTAGTAAAAGAGAGGGAGTCGTGCTAGTCTATACACTATCAAAACAAAAAGCAGTCAAGTAGCACTTTAAAGACTAGCAAAATAGTTTATTAGGTGAGCTTTCATGGGAAAGACCCCCTTCTTCAGACCATAGCCAGACCAGAACAGGTCTGTTCTGGTCTGGCTATGGTCTGAAGAAGTGGGTCTGTCCAACGAAAGCTCACCTAATAAACTATTTTGCTAGTCTTTAAAGTGCTACTTGACTGCTTTTTGTCTCGAGTGTTTGTGTGTAACTTCAGACTGCCAGCTGCAGCCTGGCTGTCCCAAGCCTGGGTTGTACTGCTGGGTGTCCCCATTACACTTCTGGTCATGACTTTTCCACCAGAAATGTATGTCGTCTTTTACCCAGCCCTCTTCTGGACAGTGCAGGTTGAACCTCTCTAGTCCAGCACCCTCGGGATCTGACTGGTGCCAAATCAGAAAACTTCCCTGGCCGAGGGAGGTCAGTATTGTCTAGCAGCATTATCAACACTTCTACTTACTGGGCTCTTACAAGACATTTAAGGGTAAATGATAGCTAAATAACAGCACAGAACATTGACAGCGAGGATGGATGGTTGTAGACAAACTTTATGGGACCACAGGAAACTTGGCAGCACCCATTTTAAGTGGACAGCCAGCCAACTAAAATCATGCCAGACTACAGATATTGCCGGATGAGAGCATGCCGGATTAGAGAGGTTCAACCTGTACAAATATTTTAAATCTATTTTTCCTTAAAGGGATATAAGCTTAAATAGACTTACCCTGACACTTCTTTTTAAACACATTTATTAACTACAAAGAGAGCTTTTAAGTGAGTACAAGCAATGAGTCATAAAAGAAAAATACAAGAAAAATAAAGATAAAATGATTTCTTATGCCTAACTTAACCAACTGTGTTAGGTTCAAGCAAAAGTTCTCCCCACATGCCTGCAGCAAGATTATTGACCAAACTCTTTCAGTCAGGCCTCCCTATTCTTCCTCCTCAGTCCAAAGGACATTTTCCTTTGTCATTTTAGTTGCAATGCTGGAGACAGACAGGGTAGGATGGGCTTCTGGAGGTTGCACCTGTGTTTTATAGCTTCTGTCTGTCTTTCAGGCTAGGACTTCAGAGGCAGATTTTGTGTTGTCTTTTTCCACCTGTTTGAATTTCCTTTGTTTTCTTTTACTGCTTGGTGCCTCTGTTTACTGCATAAATGCAAATTAAGGCAAACATACCCTCATTTGTTCAAGACAGACCAAGTTTAATGCTGCATAAGTTTCAAACATCATATGGAGAAATCCTAAAACATCGTGTACAGTGTTGCAATACATATTTTATCAGGAAAACACTGACCAGTAAATTGAGTTTTCAAACAATATCTTCCAAAGCATACTGTGTACAAAGATTATTACAGGAGAGTGTAGGAAGTGACTTCAGGGGTTTATTCTGTCACACTGACATTTGTCTGAAGGGAAACTGAGATGTGGTTTGTTTCACATTGTGCAGGTAGGTATAAATTTAATAGACTGACTTGCTTTCAGAATCTCTCTTTGTCTCTTGGAATTGCATGTCAGTTCACGTGTTTATTAGCTCCCCATCTCTGTAATACTAAGTGACCTCCTACTGTACCTTGGGTGCATTATCTAGGGTAAGGGTCATTGTTTTTGACAAGTACCTAGGTTATGGTCAAAGAAGAAAAATTGGATGAGTCTTGGAAGTGGCATTAAGAGCTGCACATCCATAGTGGGTCCAGAGGAAGGACTTGAGTCAGGACGAAGTAGTGGCTTTATGAAAGCAGTTTGAGGAGGATACTACTACTCATCAACCCATTCAGGATTCCACCTGAAGCCCAGCTGCTCCCTATCTGCTACTCCCCTCCCGCCCCCCTCACATTTCTTGCACACTGGGACACTGGAGCCATGCACTTCCTGTTCCTCCCACTTTTTCCCAGCACTTTTAGAGTGCAATGAATCCACTGATTTGCACTCCCTCTCCACTCCTCCCCCCACCGCTAGAGCTTGAACTGCCACGAATAGCTGATTATAAAATACGCATTAGTGCTGATACGGAACTTGAGACTATTGACAGTTTTACCATGTTTGAAATTGGGTTTTTATTCTGTGAGCCTCCGAATGCTCTTTTGCCCTGTAAAGTTTTGGAATGTGGATTTAAATAGCATTGGATACATAATGGAAACATGCAAGCAGTCCCATACAATGTAAAAATCGCATCATAGCCACAAAAAGACTGTCCACTTCTCCAGGACTGCTACTGGGATATGAGAATATCGTTGACTTCTGAGGCACAAAACAGAATCTGCTGTGGCTGGTCGTCCAAATGTTCAGAAATCTGATTCTTTTTGGATAAACATGGCAAAATTCAGAAGCTGATCCGAGTTATCTGTTCCTGTTCCCCTCGAACCTGCAAAAGAGGTCTTAAAATAGCCCAAGAATTTTTCATCCTTCAAACGGTTCAGTTCGGGTTCAGTTTCCTTTATGAGCTGAGACCCTTGTCAGGTTTCATTCTGTCAGAAGGCATTCTGCCCAACCCTCCTCTGTCAATGAGGTAGGCCACAAATGTTCTGGGCTCTGCCACGCCAATATAAAGGCAATTTTTTCTTGATTTTTTTGAGAACCTTTTACCAGGTGATTTCTAAGCAGCTCAAGCAAGTCTCTGTGGTGATTCTGTGAAGTAAATGAGAGGAGCTGGAACAAGTGCTATTGCTGCATGATACTTCGTAAGAGGGCCTCAGCAGATTTCAAATGTGACTAAAGAGCAGACTTGTACTTGCCTGTGTTGCTACCATCCCTGGTTCTAGATTCATCCTAGACTAACACGGCTACCCTCCGAGTCTAGATCCACTGGTACTTTTGGCATCACTGCATTGGGCTGCACATCCCATCCTCTCTTGTTTCCTGTCTGCTGCCTTTCTTCCACCTCTCAGCATTTGTGGAAAGGACAAGAAGTACCTGCTTCTCCTCACTTGCAAACTTTCATTGTTTCTCAGCAGATTCTGCCTACCTGGCAACATCAGAAAATGGTAAAGCTGTGCAGAGACAAATTTTTGACTCTTTTGAATGCAAGAAAAGCCTTCTTGAAGCAGATGTAGCATGGTTCTGTTGTGTAGACAGGATATAGGGAGCCAGGCCGACCAGGGCTGTGATGGATTCCAGTGTGTCAGAAATCACCAGGATTTAGAGCAGGGATGGTGGTTTCTGCCATTTCCCTCTCTCTAGCCAGGGCACAAGCACTATAGCAGATACTCCAATGCTGATGTCAGAATGACAGCTCTGGAGTGACTCCACTGCCATTCTGTGGTCTGGGAAGGAAGGATTCAGCTCTCCTCTGCCATGTTTTTCCTTATTTCAGAGAGGATCTCCTCAGCATGCAGCCATGCCCTGGGAGAAGGAATTGGTCCAGAAGGAGAAAAATAGCTTCTCCTTCCACCCCACACCAAGGTACAGAGCTGACTGATATCCCTTTGTAAAAGCCAACATTCCAGAGGAAACTGTGCAACAACAAATGGGTGGATGACAGAAGGAAGATACAGTGAGGAGATGAATGCCCAGGAAAGGAAAGGGTGCCAAGAACAAATATTAATGGAGGAGAGAATGAGTGAGACTGGGACAAAGAATCCAAGGTGCAGAATGAGATGGAGAAAGTGGAGTGGAGAGAAGAGAGAAGTACCGTTGCATGTTTTCCTGTTCTGGGAAGGGTTGAAAGCACCGACTTAAAGAAGAGCAGAGGAAGCAGACACTGAAAGAAACATCTGCTTTTCATTGCTGCTTCTGTATTTTGCTTATCTTTGGGCACAGTCTCTTTTTGTATTCCTTTACAATTTGCTGACTGGTTTGCCTCACTCCTCTCTGTTCTGCCCCTCCCAGAGGAAGTTTGCACAGGACAGACTGCTCTGTTCCCTCTAAGCTGTTCTGATCTTCAGCTTCTCCATGGTGGAGTGGTGCTGCATCCAGTGTGAAAGTTCTTTCTGCATCCTGTCTTCCACCACCGTGGTCCTCCTCACCAGTTGCTCCAAGAGTAAAGATGCAGTAGGGGAGGAGTACAAGTGAGAGAGAAGCCAGTGAAGCTCACCAACTCTGAAACTATTGTGTATCCAGACTTCAGAGCTCAGTGGGTGCTTAAAAGCTGTGGAGCAGTGTGTGATGATAGTTGGAAGCTGAGAAAGAGGAGTCAAATACGGGCTGAATCTCACTCCTCCCCCCGCACCTGAAAACTTGCAGTGCATCACAGAAATGACTGAACAGAAGCAAGAAAAGTGTACAGGATCACCACTGGGAAGGAGTGGATCTGTTCAGCTGCCATTCCAATATTGCCTAATTTAGCCTGAGTCTGAGGCCGCTAAAATTGTGTTAAACTTGAAGACAAATAATTAATAAATGCACATGCCTGATACTGAAGAGCCTATTTGTGTCTGAAACACAGCAGGGATTTTTAAAACTGATCTAATTGTGTGAAAACAGGGCTTAACATTATTCTTACAAAGCTAGGGAGGAATGTCTCGACCTCTGGAAGGCTGGGTTGGGGTAACATTCTCCTCCCAGCAGTAGTCTTGATTTCTTCTACTTTTTAAGTGCATAATTAAGATGACAGTAACACTGTGATACTGGCAAGCCCGTAGCTTCCTGTTTATGCTACTCAGAATCCTTAGACTGGTGTTTTAGTAGCCCTGATTACTGGTAACATGCTGTTTAGATGATGACTTGCCCTTCTTAGTATAGGTTTCCTCAAACTATGGGCCTTAGACTTATTGGTGGACATATCTTGCTCCCTACTGAAACTCACATGTGGCGCACGATCTGTGACGTAGCCCTAAAAGAAGGGATGTAAAGAAATGATTCTTGCAGAAATTGAAAAGCACAAAAGGGTTTTGTTTGGTATTATAAATGGCTCATTCTGTAACCTATGCTATATGATACTGTATTTCTGGTGGAAATAACTATCAAGCATAAAAAATGGATACAAAGGAGTAGGGGCACAAAATTTATAAGGAACATCTAGGTAGTTCTGGAACTAGAACAAGTGATGTCCCTTGGAAGGAAGGGCATTTGAGGGTCATGGTAGCTGATTGTGCATAGTGTGGGCAGAGGGCCTAAAACTGTTGTCCATCTTTTTATTTGGATCTTTAACAGTCAGAAAGTGGAAATTTTTACATGGAATTTTCTTTGTTTTCTGAACTAAAGTCTCACGCTCATGCTTTTATAGATTCATAGGGCCTGTCCAGTCAACTAGTCTGACCTTCTTTATTATCTATGCCTCGTAGAACTACATATATAAAATTTTGACAGAGGATACCATTGTTTATTTTAAGCCTTACTTTTAATTTTATCTATTTTAAGTTTTCAGAGTTATGAGATTACCAGTGGGGGTGAGGACATCACAGAGTAGTTATGTAATGACAGTAGATGTTGGGCTCCAGAAGTTCAAGTTTTGTAACTGCTAGGGTTTGTGTGCTACACAACAAAGTTATTTCAGAAGAACAGCTGCTATTCTGAAATAACTTCGCAAGTGTCTACATTGCTGTTTCAAAATAATTTTGAAATAACGAACAGCTTATTTCAAATTCTGCAAACCTCATTTTATGAGGAATAGCACCTACTCCAAAACAGACATTTTGGAATGGGGTTGTGTAGACAAGGAATAAGGGCTATTTTGAAAGTTTATTCTAGAATAGCTTATTCTGAAATAAAGCTGGTGTGTAGACATAGTATTTCTGATTAGAGTCCCTTGAAGAAGTGCTTCCAAGGGCTTTGATTTGAAATAAGTTTATTGTGTTGAATTCACTATTTCAGAATAAGTTTTGATTATTTTGGGGCTTTCCTAGAAAATAGGGCACCCAAGAAACACCTGGCGTAGAGACCTGAAAGCAGACACTAAAAAGATGAGATACACCTAGTCAGAACTGGAAAAGATCACCCAGGATAGGGTCCGCTGGCGAATGGGTGCCAACAGCCTATGCTCCAAGATGTAGGTAGGAGTGGAAGAGGCTTATTACTACTACTGTAGTGTGGATGTGTTATTCCGGAATGGTTTATTTTGGAATGATTCTGGAACAAAGTCTTCTGGAATAGCTCTCTAGTGTAGACATACCTTTTAGTGTTTTAACTGTTGATATAACATGTCAAAAGGTAAACTAAATACTCTTAAATCAAGCTCCAGTAAACTCTCATTCAGCATTTTTCTCACTCTACCCATCTGCTAATTTCAGTTATTACCTATTGGAATATTTTCTCTTGTTCTGTGTGTAGTGAGATGGACCTTTACTGATACAGTTACATTGACTGATGAAAATCTAATCTCGTCAAGCCTGTTCATACCATAGGCCATTATTTTTCCCACCGTTAGCCCTATACTGAGCAGCAGGGACTCAGCAAGGTTTCCCCAGCAATGTCAACTCCAGTTCATTGGGAGTTTTGGTGCTAGCACTGAGTGCAGATTACCCTCTACTGCTAATATTTGCTGTTTCTTTTCTTGTGCCCCTCGCGCCCCCACCACTGGTGCCTAGGCAGCTTAGAGCCAGATGGGAGGAGCAAAAAGTGGTTGCTGTCTGCCACAGAGCTGTGGGCTCAATCAGGAGAAGACTAGACAGGTAGATTAGGCCTATGGAGGCTTCCCTTGAACCCTTATTTTCTTTCTCCTTGAGCCCTTTAATTGTTCATGGCAGGACCATAAGTTTCACATGTCCCTCTGCACTTTTAGTATGGGGTCAGCTCCACTGACCTGGGAAAGCTTTGGGGAGAGGAACAAGCTGAAGTCTGTTAGGCCTCTCACTGACATGTGGGAAGCCTTAGCTACTTACTCTAACTGCATGCCTTTTAATAGTCGGGTGTTTCATTCCTAACTGATCATTATGAATATTGAGAACTTGGAGGGTGGGACTGGAACTTACTTGCCTTGATAAAAGTAAATTCTGATGGAAAACATCATGAGAGCCAGTGCCAGAGTATATTGGTTTCCGGGTAGGAAGAGTTAACAAGAGTCTCTGTAGAGCTGGACGTTGTAGGTATTTTTCCAGTGTACTGTTCCTGTAAAGATTGTGCACTGCACTGTAATGTTACATAGCCCTTCTGTTTGTAAAAACTTTTTAAAATCCTTTGTTCCCTAAAATGTTTTCTCCCCCTTTAATCCCCTTCTCAGATTGGTAACTGTTGTTTTTCTGAGGTCATTGGAGTTTCTGTTTCGCACACAGTTTTGCCTCCCTGTTTAGTGTTTTCGACTTTAAAATGGTGGTGGAAATTGAAAGATTGAATTGCTCATAATGAAAGAGTTTGGTTACAGCAGCGGCATAAGTCGTAGGAGAATGAATATCCTGGGCAAACAGCTGAGGAATTGCTTTCTATCTAACTTGGCAAAAAGCAGAAACACTGCCCTCATCATTCATAGGGTGAGATGGTTGAGGATGAGACTTGAGGGGAGGTTGTTCCCCTCTGTGTGGAACTGGTTCGGGAGTGATAAATGGTGACTGCCTTCCAGTCCATAGGTGGCAGTGTTTCAGTGGTTAGTGACATGTTTCTCTTTCATCATGTATAAATTGAGCATTTGGAGCATTGGATGAAAGAAGCTGTATCAGCATGATGCTGAAGTCAATGTTGGAACTGTCACCAGATTCAGTAACACCAAGACTTGGGAAGTTACTAGGGTTACTTTTAAAATGTCTCTGAAATACAAGATTACATTGTCTTTCTAGACATAGAAGCACACGTTCCCTCACAACTGGGCGCTTACAAAGGAGCACGCTTTGTGTTTGTTTGGGGCCTGTGTGAAAGGAGAACGGGATGAGCTCAGTCCACTTTCTAGCAAAGAGACAACTGTGTCACCAAAGCTGTTCTCATAGCTGGCAATTCGTGGTACTGTGACCTCTGCTTCCAATCTGGCAGAAGCAAGTATCAAATAAGGGGTGAGGAACTACCCTTTTGTGCATGTTGAATAAGAGGGGTGAGCAGGAGCCCGAGGGAAAGATAGCTGTGCACTAATAAGGACTTTGGTCTTCACCAGTGATGTTCTAGCGCCTGCCGGCACTGAATTCACAGATAACTAAAAACATGCCTTCTATTTAAGAAGGATATTGTATTCAAATAAGGTCCTGACTGTGAATCTTTGTCCTGGTGATGACTGAGGGACTGAATTCGATATCCAATAAATTTCTTTTTACCCTGGCTTGTTGTATGGTGCTGGCAGCCACAACAGGTTTCCCAAACCAACCTGTAAATCTCAGTCTTGCACAGGAGTGGTTGTTGCCTCTGTGGGAAAGAGGTGGTCCAGGGCTGAGCTAGTGCTGAAGCTGTCTCTGGAGCAATGATTGTTGGGTTGTATCAATGAAAAGTGCGGGAGTAGTGATGGTTGCTGCCCCCTGGGGTTAAATTGAGATCAGATGGGCTCGAGCTGGCTTCTGGAGGAGTGAAGAAAGAAGGCTATCAGGTCCGCTACTAAGCTTACCCGTCTCTCTTTTCACACACACACTCCTCTTTCCCTTCCCTATGTGTGTGATGACTGTGGATTAGATTTTAGAACAACATAGCTAAGGGGTTTGATCTCAGGGGTAGGGGAGTGGAGGCTAGTAGAATGAGAATGTGAGGAAAAAAACTGGAGGAAGACCCAGGGCCTGGAGAAAAGCTGTCCTGTGGGTGACCTGCTGGTGACATACTTGAGAGCTATTCCTCAGCGCAAGCAACATTCCACGTCTTTGAGGCGGCCTCATCTGTTCAACTTAATAAGCAGAAGAGACAAATTGCAAAGGGGAAGATACAGAAAATGCTGCCTGCTGATTCCTCTGGGATGTCTTCCTGCCCAGTGCTGCCCCATCACTCTGTCTGTTGCCCTCAGGGATGGTCTCTTCCCTCCTCCCCTTGTTGCTCCTTCCCACTCACACATGCTGTGGCTGTTTCCAGCAACCCACCTGCAGCTATTGTCCTTTGCTTCCCCAGCCTGATTTGTCTGCTTCTCTCTCTCTCTCCACATACTGATCTCTCCCTATGGGTTGCTCTGAAAACTCTTTCTCCCACTACCCCCACACCACCAGCTCTTCACACTGGCAGCAGGGCTGGGAGTGTGAGGGGGAAGATCTGGTTCATGTCATCTGCTGCTACTTGTGAAGGGACTGGAAAGAGCTGTGAATGGGGTTGGCTCTGCCCTCAAGCAGTTGCAGGGATCTCAGCCACTGGAGCTCGAATGGAAGGGGACCAGCCAGCTGAGCAAGGGTTTGACTCTGTCTTCGCTCATAAGAATGGCTATACTGGGTCAGACCAAAGGTCCATCCAGCCCAGTAGCCTGTCTGCTGACAGTGGCCAGTGCCTGGTGCCCCAGAGGGGGTGGACAGAAGACAATGGTCAAGCAGTTTGTCTCCTGCCATCCATCTCCAGCCAATGACAATCAGACACTCAGTCAGACTACATCTACACAGCAATCCTGTTTCAAATTAGCTATTCCAAAATAGGGCCGCTACACACAAATATACTTCGAAATAGCACTTAGCTCGTTCAAAATACGTAGCGCGTAGGTCTAAATAGGACTTATTTTGAAATAACTTTTGAAATAGGTGCTGTTAAGCCAGGGAATAGCACTTACTTCCAAACAGCTATTTTGAAATAAGTGTGCTACCCCACGTCTTAGCAACATCTACACTCGAGTGCTCTTTCAAAAGGGCACATTTCGGACGAGAGTGGTCAAAAGATGCCCTTTCGAAGGGGAGCATCTACACACAGGCTGGGGCTGGCGCTGGCACTGTCAACAAGCGCCATCGAAAGGGCCACATGCCATGTCGAAAGGGGCTGTCCCGGGCGTCGGAAGAGAGTGTCTGCATTCACCAATGACCTCTTTCGAAAGAGAGGGCCAGGAAGTGCTGCGAATGAGATCACAGGGTGGCCAAGCCCTTCCAGGGCTGCAGCAAGCCACTCCTTTAAAGGGCCCCTCTCCAATACCCTCGGCCTGCACAGCACAAGGCCTGCAGAGCTGCCACAAGCCCTGCAGACACAGTGCCCACAGGAGCAGACATGGAGCAGCAGCAGCTCGACATTCTGCTGGCTGCCACCAGCACAGTGAGCACCCTGCTGGCCACAACACTGCTGGCCACCCAGCAGCTCTTGGCAGGCCCAGCCCGGCCCCTCTGGCAGGAGGGCCAGCGCGGGGCATGGTGGGAGGGGGCAGCCAGGCCAGGAGCTCCCAGTAGGAAGCTGTGACATCCTGGAATATGGCCAGGAACTCTCCTCTGGTACCAGCCAGCCTCTCCCTCCTCAAAACAGAGCTGGTGCTTGGCCAGCTCCACCTGGTGCGAGATGGAGGCAGCGAGATGGGGGTCTTCCACTGGCCGCCTCTGGCTCCACCATGAGTGGGCCCATCCTGGTGCTGATGGTAGCTATGGTCACTGTCCCTTGTCTCCGGGGGCTGTCTGGTACCATGGATGGGGTGGCTGTGGAAATTGGGGAAAAGAGGAACAGGCTATGATTACCGACCCCTGCCCCACAGCCCATGTCTCCCATCCCCCCATGGCACTGGGGCCCGTGTCCTGTTCCCCGTCCATGGGTGCGGTGGCCCGGTGGATGGCCCCTTTGTGTGGTCCATCCTCTCCACCCCTCACCCTGGAGGCAGGGCTTGGTGCTGTCCTCAGGAGCAGGTGCTGATGGGCATTGGTGGCCATGCCACCATCCTGGGACCATGGTCCACCTGGGCCCTGGCAGGCTGGGATCTGCTGGGGAGTGTGAGGGGCTCCGATCGTGTATGGTGCCCCCGCCCCATGAGCCAGGGTGTGTGCCCTGTTGCATATGTACCTGAGGATCCACCGCTGAGGTCAGGGGATGGCAGTCTGGCTGATGCCCAGCTGGGGGTGTGGGAGGGGAGGTTTATGACCAACTCCCCCTCCTTGCTGAACCAGTCCCTGGCTAAGGCTGGCTCTATCTCTGGTGCTGGTGATATGAGGCTGGCCACTGGTCCTGGCTCCTGCTCCTCTCCCAGCTGTGGCTCCAGGAGGTCTGGTGGGGAGGAGGTGTCCCAGGGGCCCAGGTTGCTCCTGAGCTCCCTGTAATAGGGTCAGGAAGCTAGGGCAGCCCCCGACTAGCTGGCCCAGTCCTGAGCCTGCCGTCACCCTGCTGCAGCTCCTTCACCTTACTCCTGACCTGGTCAGGAGTGTGGGCAGGGTGACCCTGGGTGGTCAGACCCTTAGCCAGCTGGGCGAAGGCAGCCACGTTCCGGCGCTTACCTCCCATGATCCAGAGCACCTCCTCCTCCTGCCACAGCCCCAGCAGGTCCTGTAGTTTGTGCTCACTCCAGGAGGGGGCGCACCTCCCCCCCATCCCCGGCTGGACCCCTGGGAGCCCTGGGTGCACTCGGAGGTGGGGCCCTGAGGCTTCTCGTGTGCCTGGCTGGTGGCCATTGCTCTTTGGGGGCTTCTGAGGGTCACACAGAGGGGTGCAGGGGCACCACTTGTGATGGCTGCTGCCTGCACGCTCTCAGCTTCCTGTAATGGGGTTTCCTGGTCCATGCAGCTTTAAGAGCCCCTGCACACACAGACCATAGATGACCTCAGGGGCTGGGCAGCACGTCTCTGCCTAACAGCTGATCGCCGCCATGGTGGACCCCCTCTTTCAAAAAAGTGGGACGTGGAGCATCTACATACGTCCTTTCTTGAAAAAAGATGTTGAAAGAGTGGCCTCTTCCTATTTCCTGTTTGGAAGAGCCATTTCAATTCCTGCGGCACCTAACATCGATTTCATCTTCGAAAGAGTGTACGGCGTGTGTAGACGTACAAAGCGCTACTTGGAAGTGGGTCCTGCTCTTCCGAAAGAACAGGCGAGGGTAAATGCAGCTCTTAACTGCAGGTATTTCAAAAGTTATTTTGAAATAGGTGCTACTCCTCCTGCAGTGAGATTTACCAATTTCCTAATAGTGCACCTGCTATTTCGAATTTACTTCAAAGTAGTGTGTGCGTACTGTAGACGATGGTAAAGTTATTTTGAAATAACAGCTGTTATCTCAAAATAACTTGGCTGTGTGGTCATATCCTTCAGGATAGCACATGGCCTGATTTTATAGCAGTGCTTCTCAAGATTTTGTGACCCTTTTCGCACAATAGTAGTAGGCATCCTTCAGTCTGCATGGACTATGGATCGCGCCCTTTGTAGTTTCAATTGAGGACTTCATTTACAGCGTCTACTGTGACTATGAAGACCCACACGAGAGTGACAGTCCTTGCTGCATCTCTTGCAGATGTAGTGGGTGTCTGGCAAGTCCTTAGTGTGCTTTCTGTGCGCTCGCTTCTCCTCTGCTAGCTGTCTGATCCTTATCTCACCCTTCTGAAGGCCCTTGTGTAACCCCTGCCTCCATCTGCTGCGGTCATCTGCTAGTTCTTCCCAGTTGTCCAGCTCGATGTCTACCTCTCTGAGGTCTCTCTTGCAGACATCTTTGTAGCGCAACTGGGGGCGTCCGGGAGGTCTTTTGCCAGAGGCTAGCTCACCATACAGGATGTCTTTTGGAATCCTTCCATCATTCAGCCTGTGGACGTGGCCAAGCCAGCGGAGCCGACGCTGCCTGAGGAGGGTGGGCATGGCTGGGATTCCAGCTTGCTCGAGGACGGTGGTGTTGGTCACTCTGTCCTTCCATGATATTCCAAGGATGCGCCTGAGGCAGCGCAAGTGGAAGACGTTCAGCCTCTTTTCCTGGCGGGCATACAGGGTCCAAATCTCGCTGCCAGAAAGGAGAGTGCTGAGGATGCAGGCTCTGTAGACTTGCATTTTGGTGTGAGTGTACAGCTTGTTGTTATTCCACACTCTCTTGCTGAGTCTGGACAGAGTTGTGGCCGCTTTTCTGATCCTCCTATTTAGCTCAGTGTCCAATGACAGGGTGTCAGTGATGGTGGACCCGAGGTAAACGAACTCGTGGACGACCTCTAACATATAGTTGTCAGTGCTGATTGATGGGGATTCAGCAACATCCTGACCGAGTACGTTTGTCTTCTTTAAGCTGATGGTAAGCCCAAAGTCCTTGCACGCTTTGGAGAACTGATCCAGCAGTTTTTGAACCTGGTCTTCTGTGTGAGACACTACAGCAGCATCGTCTGCGAACAGCATGTCTCTGATGAGGACTTCTCGCACCTTAGACTTAGCTTTCAGCCTTGCAAGATTAAACAGTTTCCCGTCAGATCTTGTGTGCAGCAAGATGCCCTCTGTTGAAGATCCAAAGGCATGCTTCAGGAGGAGTGCAAAGAAGATCCCGAACAATGTCGGAGCAAGCACTCATCCTTGTTTGATGGCGCTCCTGATTCTGAAAGCATCTGATAATGCGCCATCATATTGGATGGTTCCTCTCATGTCTTCGTGGAACTACTGGATCATCTTGAGTAACCGTGGAGGACAGCCTATCTTGTGGAGCAGTTTGAACAGACCATCCCTGCTGACCAAGTCAAAGGCCTTGGTCAGGTCGATGAAGGCTATGTATAGTGGCTTCCTTTGCTCCCTGCACTTCTCCTGCAGCTGCCTTAGAGAGAAGACCATGTCAACGGTAGACCTCTCTGCGTGGAATCCACTCTGTGATTCGGGGTACACCCTCTCAGCAATCTTCTGGAGTCTGCCAAGGATGACGCGAGCGAACAGTTTACCGGTGACGCTTAGGAGGAAGATTCCACGGTAGTTGTTGCAGTCGCTTCTGTCTCCTTTGTTCTTATACAATGTTACAATGTTAGCGTTGCGCATATCCTGTGGAACCTCACCCTCTTTCCAGCACAGGCACAAGACACTGAATGTAATTCTTCCCCCTCAGCCCCATAAACTAAACACACTTTTTTCGATATTTAATACCATTATAAATGCTGGAAGCAAGTAGGGCTTGGGTGAAGGTGTCCCAACCCCATTTCAGAGCCCCCCTTTTGTAGGGACATGCCAGGCTACAGTTACATTGACCCAAACTGCCAGCAGCAGTATGCAAATGGACCGTCTCGAAAGTGCAAGTGAATGCTCATTTGCATACTTGCTTACCACCAGAAAAAAAAGCAGGGTAAATGTGGTTCTACCAGCAACAGTGTCCCTTTGTCGGCAACCTCTGATGCCTGATTTTTTTTCCAGGCGTAAGAGGCTGCCGTCAAAGGGGGGGAACAAGTTTCACTGGCAAAAGCACATTTACACTGGTGGGTTTTTGTTTTTTGGTTTTTTTTTTTTCCCCTGCCGGCAGCATTTTTGAGACCTCCCTTTTGCAAAATGCTGCTGGCAGTTCGGGTCAGTGTAACCATAGCCCCAGTGTTTAGGACTTCATTATTAATTAGGCACCTGTTACCTCCTACCCTGGCCCAATTTTTCATGCTTGCTCTCTGATCACCCTGTGCTCAGGGCTTCACCATTAAGCATGTGCCTAAGGCCGTTGTGAGTAAACTTTTTATATTGGGCCTCGCTTTTCATCCCTCCAGTTAGCAGTCCCTCCCCTCCCCACAACCTGTCTAATGTTATCCAAACTGACAGAAAAATTGGTTATATTCCGATGTGGGGGGGGGAGAAAACTTTCAGTATGTGTAAGAAAATATGTAGAATGTAAAAACTTTATTCATCGACATATAAATGTGAATGCACATACGTAAAAACAGTCACATATGTCAACATTTTTAATGAGATGGATGAGCCCGAGATCCAGGAATCAGTCATGCTGCACCCCTTATTAAATTTTGTAACTCACCCCACACCCCTCCCACTTTGCTCACCCCTCATCTAAAGTATGGGAATAGAGTATGGTTGTCAATCCCCTGCCCCCCAGGATTATGCTGGAGTCTCCCAGAAATTCAGTTTAATCTTTAATTAGAGAGCATGTCATGTGATGAAGCCTCCAGGAATAGGTCCAAACAGACTTGGCAGTCATAGAACGGAGAGCTCCTTCTCAGCTGCTCACCCCCCTCAAAACTCCAACCCACCAGCTAATTGACCAAAGCACTGAGCTTGGGTCCAGCAGCGCGTAGCTCCTCAGCTGCAGGGCAGGACTGTTCTGCTCAGAGAGAGAGACTTTAAGGCTTCATGATCACAGCAATCATCAGTCTGGCTGCAGAGAGTTTCACGGCCAGCTCGAGTGGAAACCCGTCGTTTCTTGCATGGCTAGTTGTTCTCGGAATCTTCAAAAATTTCTGGCAGCCAGTTTTAGTTGTGCAACCTCTCAGCTGCCAAAATGGATAGAATACGATCATATCACATGAAATGCATGCAAGGTCTGCTATAGCAACTGTATTTCAAAGAGACAACACATATGGTGGCTGGTTCTTTTGGAATATTATCTATAAGCTGAAGATGTTTTATTCAAAAAGCCTGTAGCTTGAAAGGTTAGGGATGTGCTGATTGTTTGATATATGTTTAAAGAGAGGCTCCTGTGTGGGATTTTTTTGGCCTATTGAATCTAATTACTGGGAACTGAAATGATCATTTGATTGCACATTTATCTGGAATTATTCTTCTGCAGAGCCAGTCTTAATAATATATAATAATATGTTGCACTTGTACTGTATGGCATTTCTTGTCTGAGAAACTCAGAGTGCTTTACAAGTATTCATTAATTAAATAAGCTGCACAACACCCCCTGTTAAGTAGGTGAGTATTCTTTGTCCATCCCCATAACCCATCTAGAAATCTTTCTGCTGCTTCTGACTCACCTTTTGATGCATTTTAACAACTAACCAGGTTAATTAAATAAAAATAACTGGACTTGGAGGAATTCATTTTAATAAAATTCAAAGCATAATATTTAAGCATTTTATTTTTTTATCAATTTGCCAATTCAGATTTTTTACAGTTGCACGACATTGAGATCTAAGTACTTTTCTGTATTTATTGATTTACATTTTCACAGTTGTGGGAAGTTGTGGAGAGGTTAGATAATTATGTAAAGACTGCAAGTGTTGGGATTCAAAAAGCTAAAGCTATATAACTGTTAAAATACAAATTGTCAACATCACTTGTCAAAATACATAAATACCCCTAAATCAGACTCTAACCAGTTCTTAAGCAGCATATTTCTTACTTCATCTACCTGTAAATTTTGATTATCATCAAGGGAAATATAATTTTCCTTGCTTTGTGAGTAGGGTGAAATTGACATTTACCAATATTTGCAGCTAAGAATCTTATCAGTCCAAGCCTGTAAGTAACATTTTGCCTTCACTAATCGTGGCAATCTTTGCTGAAAGATGTCCCAGTCATTTTTGGTGGATTTTATTAATTCATGGCCAATGGAATCTTCTTGTCCTGTTGGCTAAACTACCACAGTAGTCTTTACACACATAGATGTGTGCGTGCGCACACACTTTCTTTGAAGATATGATCTGTGTGCATCATCAACAGCTTCTCATGTTTCTTACACCTTTTAAGGATCGCAGGTCAAAATCATGCATCAAAATGCCCTTTTTGTATGTGGGGCGGGGGCAGTGCAAGGACCTTTGAGAAGCGGTCCCTAAATCAGAATCTGATTTTATATTTACTCTCCTCCGACCAATCTCTGCTGGGAATCACCACTCCTTTTAAAATCTCACTGATCTCACAAGGACCTGTTATTAAACCGCATGTTTCAAAAAAGGAAGTGAAATGAAGGCAGGATTTCGGGAAGAGTCTCCCTCACAGTTTACAGGCAAATCAGCCATTCAGCCAGGACACAGCAAAACTCACAGCACTCCAAGGGCCCGGTTCTGTGAGGGGTGAGTGCTTTTCTGAATCCCAGTGTGTAACTACTTCTCCCTCTGTAGTCAAAGGTAGGAGCAGGGATAGGAGAAGAGACAAAGTTCTTAGCTGCACACAATAAGCACTGTGTGCTGATGAAGCATGAGAAAGGGTAGGCACAAACAGCTATCTTAAGCTTCGTTTTCTGGCTTCTACAGCATGGTTGAGCACAGTGGTCCTCAGTCTTGTGCAGCTCAGAATCCATTTGTGAATGTCTGTGGCCTCTTGTGACCCAGTATGTAGAGTAAATAGTCTGGGGGTGGAGGCCCTGGGATGTTTTAGGGCCTGACCTTGCTCCCTAGGGTAGGGATTTTGGCCTGCCTGGCTCTCATCCCACAGCAGCAGCTCCTGCTGTTCCTGTGCTGTGGGGCTGCTGGGCACAGCTCTGGGTTTGCAGCGCTGCTCAGGTTGGGCTGTGCCCTTCTGATTGTACCAGATTTCTGAGGGAGAGCACTGATCTGGCTCATCTGGTAGTGCCACTCCCTCAGATTTGACCTACAATTACTCCTGTCGTCATGGGAGGAGGATCAAACCTAAGTGGCACTGAGAGTCTGGAGGCTGCAGTGGCTGGAGCAGGGAGGTGAGCCCAGGCAGCGCCATGGAACAGGAGCTGCAACGTGACCCTTTGAAACAGTCTTGGCAGCCCACTTTTGGGTCTGGACCCCTGGGCGGAGAGAAACCCTGGCATGCAGCAATGCCAGAGATTGACTGCTGTAGTGCAGCAGGGCTCAATCAACCTTCCTTATTCTCAAACTCAGTGCTTGGGGCTGGGAGGGGGAGATGTAAGAGCTGTCTTCGCTGGCTGTTGGCCAACAGAGGGTTCACTCTTTCTGAGGGAAATCCACGTGAGCCAGCTCCAGTGGCTGTCAGGCCCCTTCAAGAGGCCAGGCTCTGGTCCTGAAGGTATATGGACAAAGGTTAAAAGATGTAAAATCTTGCTGTTTTGGAGCACCATCCTCTGAGGTGCAGAGCATCTCCAGCAGCCCCTGAACTCAGAGGGTGCTTTCACTTTTCCCAGCTGATCTAAGGACTGTGCTGTACAGTTTCCACTTAGAAGAAGCCATTCATGATGCACACAAATAAGGGGGCACCGAACACATTTCATTCCTCTACTGAATGTGCATTAATTACATATCTCCAGGAGCATGCACAATAGGAGTGTGGCAGTCACGCTCCCTGCTTCCATGTAGACATCTTGCACAGGGACCATGTTTCTTGTTTCACATTAATGAAGTCTCGGTCTGCCCACTTGTACACCTACACATGTACTGAACATCTCCAAGGAGACAGTGAAACCCTGAGTCCGGCGATGGTGAATCCTCCAGTGAGACAGCAGGCTAGAGTCCAATGCAGTTCTTCGAGGCATTTTAATTTCCAGATGTCCCCCCACCCAGACAATCTCTGTATCATGGCTCTTGCAGGAAAGCTATCCACAATGACCCTCCCTGTCCTTTGCACTGGAAATGTTGGTGAGAGAAGTGCCTGCAAATGAGCTAAAGGGAAGGACATTTTTCCCACTTGCCAGGGCTGCCAAAGGGGAGGGAGCAAATGCACTGGGGCCTAGTGTTAAAAGGGCTCAAGGCTGCTGCTACCGCTGCAGCAACAGCCAGAGCCTCAGGTCCTTTAAATCACCCCTGGGGTCCCAGGCAACACTCATCTAGTGGTTCTGAAGGACTGGCTGGGGAAAGCTAGGACCCAGCCCTGTCATTCCTACCTGAAGCCCCGCCTCCATTCAGGGCCTGGATCTGGGCCACTCCCAACCCAGTGAAGTCTGTCCTCTGCCCTGCCACTTTCTGCCTCCTCCCTTTTTTCCTTCATCTCATTGAGTGGCTTTTCACAGCTGCCCAGCTCTTGTTCTGAGCCCCTTTCCCGCTGCTGGACGCACATTGCATAATGGTCCAGCACTCCTTGATCCATCTTTCCCTTTTCTCCCAGGAATCATGCCTCCCCCTTGGGTCCTGTCTGAAAAGCACAGTGTCCCTGGTTCCTCTTTTCTCACCTCCCCTTGAAGCTTGCTGAAGGGGTCCACAGTCGATATGCCACAGTCTTGGACTATTTTTTGGGACAAGGGAGAAACAGCACATTCTTCTTGAGCTGTTTTTCCTCTTCCCCACTTACCTTTATGTGCCTCCTCAACCTGAATGCCTCCTCTCGTTGCGCTGCATCTGTGTTGCTTAATGCCGCAGGCTTTGGCTGCTCCTTCTGTAGTAGCTTTCTAAAAGTCTGTCTTGCCTGTTTTGGCCCTATGAGGATTGCACCTGTTATGATGAAAATGAGCACATGTTATCACCCTTCTAGAAGGGAGAGTCTAGTTAACGTCCCTGCTGTAGAAACTCCAGAACCCAGTGTCCCAGTTGGGGGAGGGGGCGGGGAAGAGCAGGAAGCCTGCCAAGTCTTTATAGTAAGCTGTTTGGCCAGCACCCAACATTGAAGCCAATCTGATGGGATGTCTGGGCCTTTCCAGCTGCGTACAGTTAGCTAATCTACATTGGTAGCCATGGAAAAAATCAGCAGTTACCCACAGTTACCACAGAGCTGCAGTAACTTGGCTATCTTCATATTTCCCAATGGTTAAAATGGGAGATCACTGGTATGCCACATGACATTGTGTGAGAGTGCTCAGATTTTTAATAGGAAACCACTGTAGCATGAGAACAAACATGCCTCGGGATTTCTTTGGTGAGCGTGCTTCTGGGAGTAGATCAGTGTCTGATGTTCAAAGGAATGTCCTGATCAAATACCATGCATGCAGCTTCCCAAATTTTGCACAGTGCAAACTCAAATTTTAAAATTCTTTTCTTCCAGGCTCTGCAGGTGGCCCGACAGTTTCTACTGCAGCAGCAGCAGCAAGTTAGCGGATTAAAGTCACCTAAGAGGAATGACAAACCACCTGCCCTTCAGGTAAGAAAGGTGTGTGTGCACACGTAAATGCATTGCTAATTAAAGATGAGGAACAATGCAGTATATTACTTTATGCTGAGATTGCCAAAGTTCTTGGCTTAATAGACTTCAAGTGCTGTCAATGCCAAAACTCCTGTTGACTTCAGATGGAACAGTTAGGTCAAAGCTGGGCGATTTTGAAAATCCCTCCCACAATGTAGGCATATACCTTGACAATCTGTCTTTATTAAGCGCGGGTGGAGAAGGTGAATGATTTTTTTGTTATTCTATCTCATTACTGTTGTAAGAATCGAACATTGTTACTTAAAAACTGCACCATTCAGATTCCATGTTCACGCAGACCATGGATTTGCTATGTCAAGAGTACTGTGAACCCATTAGGATATTATGTCATCATTTTTTTTAACTGTACTTTGGGCTGTAGAGCCCCAACGGGTGTGCAATATTGACAACTTTTGTAGGACTCCTAAATATTATGAAGCTTTGCAGTATTGTTACAAATTTGGAAGGCTAAAACCAGTAGACCCATCTCCAAATATGCAAAAAAGGTGGGGGGTTCTGATATAGTTTACTTGTCTGGATGACTAAATTATGGGAATTAGAGATAAGACAAAGTAGGTCTTCTGGTTAATGCCAATATAGGACTGTCTCCTACATTACACTTTCTCCCCTCTCCCATCCCCTTTTGGCATTCTAGAAGTCTGAGGTTACTCTTTCGTTAGAATGGAAAACAGGACACTTAAGAAATATTTCCTGGTTCCTAAACTGTCCATTTAATTTCATCCCATCAGTCTAAATTACAGTCCTGGTAACACACTAAACCAGAGGTGAGAAAACTTTTATGCGCTGGGGCCCACTTTTTGTCTTTGCAATTAGCAGGGCCCCTCCCAACCTGTCTAATGTAATCCAAACCAGTAGAAATTTCTGTTATGTTGATATGAATCAACCCCCTTTCCAGTGTAAAAACAGTGTAAAACTTTATTAATCAGTACTTAAATGTAAATACACATACATAAAAGCAGTCACTTATTTCAACATTTTTAATTACTGATGAACATCAGACTCAGCAGCCAGTTGTACTGCACCCCCTTATGAAATCTCATGCCCTGCCTCTGCTCTAAACAATTCCTTTCCCCTTTTTGTGTTCACACTGTTCAAATATATAGACATCATCAGGTCCTCCCATAAAGCTGTCTCTTTTGCCCAGCTACATATATTTAATTATTTAGATCTGTTCTACTAAATCAATCTTTCCAGAACCCCAACAATTTTTCTCTTTTAAAATTGCATATAATTTTTTTTTACTGTTGTTTTCTGAATTCTGGGTTCTTTGTGTATGTCTGGCAATTAAGGATGTAAAATCTCAGTTCGTTGGTTAACCAGTTAACCAATTAAATGGGAGTAGTGTGCCTGGAATCAGGACTGCTCCAGTCCAGCTGGAGCATCCCTGCCTGTGGTGCAGCTGTGAGTAGAGGGCGCTCCAGAATGGCTAGAATAACCCTGGTCCCTGGCATGCCGCAGGGAGGGACACTCCAGCAGGGCCCTCACACAGCTCCCTGCCCCTGGGCTGCCGCAGGCGAGGGCTACTCTGACCACACTAGAGTGCCCCCTGCCCCGCACACCTTGTAGCGGCCCCGTAGGGCTGGAACGACCCCCTGCCTGTGCCAGGCGGGAGACTGTTTCAGCCTCTGCAGGATAATTAGAACTAGTAAGCCTCATCTATTTAGGATAAGACTTACCAGTTAACCATTCACATCCCTACTGGGAACCCTTTAAAGATGGGCCATTTTGCTGTTTTCTGATGTTTCTGCCTTTGTAGCCCAAAATTATGTAGATTGTTTTGGTTTTGGTTTTTGTTGCCTTAGTGCGCTGTCAAATTTGGGTCTGAGTTGCGCTCTGTATTTTTTCAAATTTGCTGTTCTATCAACTCTAGTTCTCTGAGGTTGCATCTACACTAGAGGGTTTTGTCGACAAAACTGGTATTTTGTTGACAAAACCCGTGGAGCGTCCACGCTAAAGATGCAGTCTGTTGACATACTGTCGACAGAACTCAGCAGTTTTGTCAACAGCCTTTTGCCTCCCCCCCCGCCCCCCAGGCACAACGCCTTTCTCGAGAGAATCTGTTGACACAAAAAAAAATGTGGAAACTCAGGGGGGCCCTCTGTCAACAGACAGGACTTCCAGGTCACCAGGCAGCCCTGTGTGCTGTTCTGTCAAGAGAATGGCCCCAGGTAGTCTGGTCACTCCCTCTCTGTAGACAGCAGATTGACAGAGCTATCTGTGTTTGCATTTGGCCGCAATCTGTCATCAGAAGTTTTGTCGGCAGATATCTTCTGACAGTAGCTTCTGGTGATAGATCATTGTAGTGTAGACGTAGTGTGGGAGCATTGGTTCATTTTTTGGCTTTTGTTCAGTAAGTATGATTCAAATAATTTCCTTTCCCAAACATAGATTGTCGTCTTTAAATTTTCCCCTATTTTACTTCATCATTATTGACCTTGAAAATAAAGTTTATGGGACAAATACTGCAGTCCTTAATCAAGTAGAGCTCCCAACAAATTCACTGAGAGTTTTGCCTGAGCAGTGTTTAACTCAAAAATTTGGTGCTGTAATGGTAACCTGTAGCATTTAAGAAGTGACTTTATCTTCAAAGCGCTTTGCAAATATTAATCTCCAAAATGTGTCCAAAAGGCAAGTCCAATAAATGTCATTGTCATCATGTTGGATTGGAAAACTGAGGCAGGAAGATTGAATGACTTGCTTAAATTCACAGAAGAAAATGATTTTAGAGGTGGAATTAAATTCCAGGCTCCCAATGCTGTTGAGTGAAACCTCTTTCTCTCGATATATAAACTGTTATTCCTTTATAAAGTCTGAATTGTTTTGTCAATGGCCAAATATACGTTTTATTAGAAGTGTGGAATACCATAAGCCAAATTGTTATATTAGCACTTCCAAAAACATTTTATTTGGTAAATCCGTAGCTGATCTATATGCCTTTTAATACACTCCTTCACTGGGGACATTTTTAATGAGATATTGTGCTGGCTAGGTCCAGTGTCAGGTAGTAAAAGAAGTGCTTTGTTGTGCAGATGTCTTAAGAATAGCTCCAGAGGATGAAATATGACTGTGTTGACCTTTCAGCTGTGAGCTTATTTGTCAGGATTCAAATAAGTTGAAAGGATCAAACCAAACAGTTTCCGTAGTCAGACTGGGAATTGTGTTGCAGAGGTCAACAGTGAAGGCCACATTGCAGATTCCATAACGTAGTCAATTGTTGGTACATATTAAAGTACTGGAGCAGCTCCGGCAGTCAGAGACACAATTAAAATTCTAATTTATTAATGTATACAGAGAGCTGGCCCAGCCTGTCACTCATTGATTCAAATGACTGCCCATTCTTTTCCTCCCTCATTCCTGGAGCTTTTGCAGTCTTAAACATACTGCAAGTCTTCTAGCATATAACAGACACTGAGAGCATTGGTAAAATGAGAATGTATTTTTTTTTTAAAAAGCACCCAAGAGCATTGGTTTGAGGTGACTGAGAAAAACACACACACATCTCATCATCTACCTGATCACCTTGCTCAAAATAGGTCGTATTATTTCTGTCATATAATTTACAAAATCGCCCTGTATAGTATCCGTCTCCAAAAAGTGCCCATGTTAGAAAGTTTTATTTAAATAATGAACCGACTTGTCTTTGTGCTTACTAAATGACCATAAATTTTAACCTTTTGGATAAGTACAATGTTTACTGGAGGTTACTAATTTTTGTCCAGTGCAGAATATTATAGAATTTTTTCTACTTTTTTACATGCTTGGCAAGGCACTGCTGAAAAACTCTTTTAAGGTGTGTTGTCTAGAGATCTGTCTCTATGAAATATGCGGGAGGAAGAGAAGAAGTTAATGTAGAATGTGGGTTCTGATAATAAGATGCTTCATGGCCCAGCCTACTCCTGAGTTCATGAGTTGACAGGCAGGGAAGGTTAGGCCAGCTTGATAGGAATACTAAATGTAGTTCTTAAGCATACGATTTATGGTTGCTGCAGAATATTGCTAAGTGAAATCTCAGTCACTCCCAGGCTAATTTAATACTAGCTGGCAGGCTTTGTCATGTAAACTGGACTGGCACAAACAGATGTGGAAAATTAGTCTAGTACAATGCTAGGAAGTTAATTTGTTATCACCTTGCTGAGAAGAATTTTTCGTATACCTGTAGCTAAAAGTTCACTGATTAAAATACACAGAGCATTTAAATACACTCTGGCATACTACGATCTCATTAGGACATCATATCTTGAATAGCTTTCAAACAAAAGCATGTTTTACGCTGATCATTTTCAATGTCTCTTGACCTCCGTCACTGCAGCCATAGATCTGTTTTAGGTAATTGTAGGTGTTGGGTGTATGAGAACTTTGATAGTGAAGGGGTGATGTGCTCTTCTGTTAGCTTAAAAAATAAATCTCCATATATGCTATGACGCATATTTTGAGCATATCTCACACATCCTTGCTTTATATTTGGCAGTGACTTCCAGTTTCACAGCCTGATGAGACAAATAAAGAAAACTGAAAGTTAAGGAATTGGTTTAATAGCCAACAATTGGTGGGGGAGGGGAGAGTTCAAAGCCACACCAAAAAAAAAAGGGGGGGGGGAATGAGGAGGGGCTAAAGATTAAAGCATGTCTTACAAGTACTTGCCATGGGTGTACGTATTTCCTTGAATGTGTGAAACAATTTATTTGAGCTATCCAGGTATGGTTAGAGCCCTGAAAGTTCATGTATTTTTCCAAGCAGACACAAATTTACCTGTATATTTAATAGATAGATTATTGATTAAGATTTGGTGGTTTAATTGCATATTCACTTGGTGATTTTTCATTTTTGGTTCTTTAAGCATTTTAGATGCTGGCATGAACACATACATTGGAAATAAACCAAGAGACACATTTTCTTCCAAGAAAGTAAAAGTGCAGGTGTATTTTGGCAGAGCTAAAAATATTCTTTATAAAAAGTAGTAGTGAATGTTGTGTGTTACATTGAATTGAAAGTGGGACATAATGGCGGAAAACAGATGTATGGCAGGATTTTGCATTTGGAACTGATCAACTGGTGCTTTTTTTCAGGTTAAATCATAATACATATTGTATATTTATCATTATTTGGTTACGGGAAAGTTGTGAGGTTTATCAAGATTGACTTTTTCATTTTTCTGTCGATGGTAAAGGGTTCTGTTCATTTGGCAGAATTTTTGGTTAGATTGGTTTTTCTACCTGAGCTTTCCTGTTCATTGAAATATAAAGTATGCTCTAGGCTGTTCGTTTGTTTAGCTTAATGCCACATGATATATCATATTTGGTACCTCTTATCAATATCAACAGAAATATATAAGGACAAGAGCAAACAAACCCAAGATGTTGAAATCAGCAGTAATGATATTAAGGGTGACTACACATTTTAAGGGCATGTTCCTTTTTAAAAACGTTAATGAAATTAGAAACTCTTAACTGGTGAGTCAATAGGCAATGAAAGGTGAAATGAAGAATAACTTTGTCCTTGTGTGTTTCTTGTTAACAGTTGGCATTACAGTGCAGGGATCTGCGTACATTTTAGGTATTAGTGGTACATTTAACTACAGGTTGAACCTGTCTCATCTGGCACACTCGGGACATGACCGCTGGAGGACAAGAGAATTTGCCAGACGAAGGGTGGTCAATATTTTTTAGCACATTTTTTAACACTTCTGCTACTTACTGGGCTCTTAAGCTACGTCTACACATGAAGCCTACATCGAAGTAGCTTATTTTGATGAATAACGTCTACACATCCTCCAGGGCTGGCAACGTCGACGTTCAACATCGACGTTGCGCAGCACCACATCGAAATAGGCACTGCGAGGGAACGTCTACACGCCAAAGTAGCACACATCGAAATAAGGGCGCCAGGCACAGCTGCAGACAGGGTCACAGGGCGGACTCAACAGCAAGCCGCTCCCTTAAAGGGCCCCTCCCAGACACAGTTGCACTAAACAACACAAGATCCACAGAGCCGACAACTGGTTGCAGACCCTGTGCATGCAGCATGGATCCCCAGCTGCAGCAGCAGCAGCCAGAAGCCCTGGGCTAAGGGCCGCTGCACACGGTGACCATAGAGCCCCGCAGGGGCTGGAGAGAGCGTCTCTCAACCCCTCAGCTGATGGCCGCCATGGCGGACCCTGCTATTTCGATGTTGCGGGACGCGGATCGTCTACACGTGCCCTACTTCGACGTTCAACTTCGAAGTAGGGCGCTATTCCCATCCCCTCATGGGGTTAGCGGCTTCGACGTCTCACTGCCTAACGTCGATGTTAACATCGAAATAGCGCCCAACACGTGTAGCCGTGACAGGCGCTATTTCGAAGTTAGTGTCGCTACTTCGAAGTAGCGTGCACGTGTAGACACGGCTTTAAAGACTTTTAGGGATAAATAACAGCTAAATAACACAGAACACCAAGAGCCAGGGCTAGAGGCTGTAAACAAACTTTACGAGACAGCAGGAAATTTGGCCACACCCATGATAAGTGGTCTTCCGGCTAACTAAAATCATGCCAGATGATGGAGTTTGCCAGACAAGAGAGTGATGAACAATTTTTAGCAGTTAAATAAAGAAGAATCTGGGATTTATTTGTTTTAATTAGAAATATATTTATTTGTAATTCCCAAATATACCTCTAACATTCCCTTACAGATTTGGGCTGAAATCCTGACCCCACATGGAACTCAATGGTAGTTTTCAGTAGGTCAAACATTTTACCCTTGAAATGCTCTCAAAGAGTTCCTAGTAAAAATTTCAGTAGCCTCTCCTTGAATTCCTCATTTTGTATCTTTTCCTTTTCTTTTCTTTTTTTTTTTTTTTTTTTTTGGGTAGTGGGGGAGTGCATTTGTCTCCTTTTTTCTCTTCCTTTTTTTAACTAAAGGACCATAGCTCCTTTCATTTGATAAAATAAATGTGGTGGGGTGAGTGTCTGGATTCTGACTTTTTATAGTTCTTCATAGTCCAGGTCTGTTGCCAACAGGAACACTAGCACATCATGTGGTTTTCTTAATCCCAGTTTCTTCTTTATTTAACTGCTAAAACTTGAGCTTATCACACTCCTGTCCAGCAAACTCCATAATGCCTCAGTGCCCATAACATAATTTATTCTGCGCCTGAATGGAAAAATTGAGAGCGACTACTGCTGGCGGGTGCGATTGCAGTACATATAGACATCACTAGATTAAAGCTGGCTAAAGTAACTAAGGTAGCTCAGCAGAGTTGTAGAAGCATGGTTTGGCTACCTCCATACATACCCAGACTCCCTGATGGACTGGTATTTGAGCACTTCACCTAGCCTACAGCCTGTGTTGCAGCAGCTTCGCTGCTAGTGACACCTGAGATAGATAGATCAGAGCTATTTCTGGTAAGTGTGCATGTGCTGCAGTCACACCTTTAATTGCAGTTTAGGCCTGTCCTACTGGGCAGAGTCTGGAGCATATGTCAGAATCCCTCATTCCCAATCCCTTGTGCTAGGAGACCACCCAGAGATAATTTTAAATAGTTTCTTTTTTTTTTCTCTGTGTAGCTTAAACATCTATGGAAATATTTTTTAACCTGATTGTTTAGAGAGTGGTCTAAGGCTAACTGTGTGCCAGAATGTGTCTCGGCGTTTATTAAAAACATCATGGAAGAAGAAAACAAATGAAACAATCTTGACTGGTCAGAAATGTGTAAATTGCTGGCAAAATGACACAGGTAATTAAGAGTGCTCCTGCCATTTTACCTTGTGGTTTACACCTACAGAGTTGAAAAAAGAGAGTGACTCCCACCTCACTAATTACCATTATCACTGAAATGGTAGGGTTTGAGTCATTAGTTCCATGTGCATTTAATTAGAGGAAGGCTGAAATTGGATTTAACTTATTACTTTTTCATGGATCACTTTCTTGTCATCACTTCAAATTGGATTGCAGCCCCAGGTAACTAATTATGAGAGCCACAGGATCAAGAGTGAAAAAAGGTAATTAGGAATAACACTGTTGGACCCTTGCTGATAGTCCACTTGTGTGTGGGGGAAAAATGAGTGCAGTGTTTTGTAGTATTACAGATTAGGGAGTTAAAGGTAGGCACTATTGCTAGGAATCATGGGAGACTGCCACCACCTATAGTGGTTTATATGATGTACAGCTGCATTGGAGATGTTATATCAACATGGTTCCACAATCACCTCCTTAATACCTAGATTAAACTTGTAAAAGCAACATATTGCTTGTAGGTATGAGGCATCTCAACAATGGTATAGTTAGGGGGTCCTTAAATATATGATCACAACAAAACTAACAAGTCACTTTGAGCTGCAATACTGTGTTTTACATACAGCAAGTTAGAATAGAATAGAATTTGGTTGTATTAATGAACATATTAATGATCTAAAAAGATCATTTCTATCTCCCAGGAAGGTATATCAATCAGTTCAGCAACCATGCAGTTCACGTTCTGTGTTTCAGGAATTTAGTCACTATTTCCAGGATAATAAAATTAGGACACAACTAATTTTTTTTTTGCCTGATTGGGGTTTGCTTTTTGTAGATCTTGTAGATAAGTTTGCTAAGTTCTTTTTCCTTCAGAAAATAGTTTAAAACAAATGGTTTTATTTCCATGTGCAGAACAGAATTTGGAACTGCAAGTAATCAATTTTATTGACATAGTCTGGAAAAAATGTTGATGAGAGTTCAAGGATGTGAAAAGATTGAAATTTAAAAGTACCTAGCACTGACTGTAGCAAAATTTGAAAAGTAATTTCATTAAGCAAAGAAATCTATTGTGTAGGGATCAGTAAGAGGCGAGCTATATTGGGGAGCTAATGATATTGTGAGAAGGTAATACATCTGGGTTTTGTTAGCTTTCTTGCTTTTAAAAGAGCAAAAGCGTTTTTTTAATTTCTTACAGTGAAACAGAGTTTAAAGACTTAACACCATTTCTTAAAGTTCTGTAAAATGACTTTTCATGTTCTGTCAATATAAACAAGTGTTTGTGACTCCATCCTGAGAAATTGATGCTTGTTTATTGTTTCCTGATGCAAGTGAAGTGTAGGAAGTTACATGGATGCAGAAGATACTTCCAATAAGCCTTCGAGAATGATACCTTCCAGTAATAGATGTTAATAGTCTTTCTTTACTTTGCAAAATAAATCGAGAGATGAGAAGAGCACCTTAAAAACAGAAGAGGCACCACCTTTTAATTCATCTTAAGTTGATTTAATGTTTTTATCCATAATAGTCCTCTGTGGTTGAAAAGGGGGCATCCTAAGGTCAAGTGATGTACTGTTTCCATTTTTCCATGAGAGTTTCAGTCTGTGTGATAAAAGAAAATTCTTTTATTTTGTAAGTCTGCAAGAATTTTTGATGAAGTGCAGAGGTCACTTGTTTGTCAATTTGAGTGGGCAGCATTTTGGACTACTGTTTTGTTTTGTTTTTTTCGTTGGTTTTTTTTCCCCCTCTGCTCTGCTACAATCCATGGCACTGTTCTGACACATACACACTGAAATACTTCAATCTGTAACTTATTAGTGCACAGTGCTGGAGTCTTTCCAGTGGTTTGAAAATTTCCTGAAGCCTAAAATAATAGCAGTTGGTGGTGCAAGTGCCATGGAACAGAAGTGACAATGAGGGGCAGTCCGGTCCACTGGGCAAGATGCCCAGGCCGGAAGGCCATCTGAGATAGTAAAACAGTTTGAAGCCATGTATGTGGGTTATGCTTGAAAAGTTTGGTCTTGGGAGAGAGGAAAGAGGGAAACAAAACCTCCTGTGATCCTAAGACGTCTTCTGCTTCTCAAATAACCAGGAATGAAGGAAATAGGATAAAAACTCTTAACTATACAGAGGATTCCTACTATGTGTGTAACCATAATTGTGCAGGAAATAACACTTGCAATAGAAATCTCCAGTTTCCAACCTGATGCCTGGGAGATGGAGAAAAGGAGAATATTAGTCAAACACACTTCAAGTAATTGTTAAATTTAATCACAGAAAAGCAGTTTGGAAAATGTACACTCAGGCAGTGTGTGCATTGATGTAATTACAGTAGTTGTGAGGTGAAGTCATACCTTGTGACTGTTTTTTGTGTTGCTTAGCTTTTGTTACTCAGCTATGATATCATGGATAAAATATTATAAACATATCACGGCCATAGCATGCTTTTGTAACAAAAGATCAGGAACTTTTATTAAGTTTGTTTTTTCTTGTCATATTGTAAAAATTTATTATGTGTACTGTGTATATTAGAAACAGATTTGGGTAATTCTGTCTAAATGAAGTCATCTCAGCTATTTCCAGACTGTCTGTTTTTGGTTCTGAATAATTTTCATACATCAGATGGTTGTCATATTTAGTAGCTTTCTACGTTTTAAATAGGACATATTCCATTCTGAACTTTCATGGACTTTATCAGCCTTAATTTCTAGAGATATTTTTGTTTCATTAGTATTTTTAAATGCTGCATATTACGGAAACTTGCAGAGCTGAAATAAATTTCAAATTAAGAATTCAAGAACCACTGCCACATCTGCATGAAAGCACCAGATTTTTAACTACTTAAGCAATACAGTAGTACTTAAAGCTTTCAACAGCACACAGTAAGGAACATCTTGCCAAATACATACTTCAACTTGTCTTCATGTGTTCACATTTTTAAAACAAACTAACTTTCAAAAAAGAAAGAAAAGAAATATGCAAAGTAAGTACACGTGAATTAAAAGTCATTTAAGGGAATTTATCCAGATTTAAAAAAATAAAATAAAAACCCTACTCTTTCTATAAAAATATTTAAAAAACCAACCTAATAGTTTTAATTACACACTTATCTACATATAAATTAAACCTTTTTTCAGTTCTAAAAGCAAAATTTTCCTCTGCAGTCTGCACTGTGGACCTTTATGGTTTTCTCTGTGTGGTGAACAAGACAACAGAATGCAGTGGAGATGCATATGACTGAAAAGAAATCTGCAGCAAGGATTGGAGAGCAGAATTTTACCCTAAAACTGTAAACTGACAGAAATACTTGAATTACGGCAGTTTGTGGAAGGAAAAAAAAATAGAGAAGGCATTTCGATCTAACTTGTTTGAGCTGCAGAGAGCAGCTGTTTGCCTCATGTGTTCAAATCTCTAGAGCTAATATTGAAGTTCCAGGGCAACAAGTGCAATGTAGAAGAATGAGTAGAAACTAATACCAGTGAAACAATTGGAAGTGCCATTTTGAAAGTGGCTTTGGAACATGACAGTTTTCTGACTCTGTGGTCACGTTGGCAAAGTATTTCATACAAAGTGGATATGGGGAAAAACAGTTACATTGCTAAAATATTTTTACTTTTTTAATGAATGTCAAATGCCTTTTATAAATAACTAATCTATGTAAGGTGTGATATAAACTAGACAAATTCAAATAATTGAAAATATAGAAATTTTAAGAAAACTAAAGAAACATACTTGGTGTCAGAATGAAGTTTGACAAAATGGAGAAAAATTACATAAACTTTGAGAAAGGATGGGAAAGGTATCAGCTTGTGCGTTCTGAAAAGAATTGGTTTACTTGTTTACGTGCAACTTTATCACACTCAGGAAAGCAGAAGACAAATGAAAGCAAAACAAAATTTAATTGAGCTATGATTTTGCAGACTTTGCCTTGGTTTCAGACAGGCTAATCAAATTGTGCTTTACTTAAATAACTAATGTTAAATGCAGTCTACCAACAGATGTTTAACCAGAGATTAACTGTAAAATCTACATCGTGGGTTTAGTAAGTCTAGCTGAAAAAGTTTTTTACATTGTATTCTGAAGTGAATTACTATAATGTGATAGAAGTTCCAAGAAAAATACAGGCCTTCAGATTGCTGCATGGAACTGCATACAATTAGAATGAACACTTAGAGATGTCCATTCTGTAGTGTGAAGGTTGTAGCGTAGTACTGCTTGCCATCCACAAAAATTTCCTTTAGCGTGTTACATCTCTCGAGTCCTGTCACAATATCATAGATCTCACCATATGCCAGTGTGTGCAGCGTAACGTAATGGAACACACAAGTAGACAATGTTTAAAGTGATACCGTCATGAACGATACATTTCATTGCTGACCTTCATTGCCAACGCTGTCACTTTGCAGGATTTTTTAAAACCATATGATTGAAATAATGGGCTATTCTATTTAAATTACTGACCTAAGCAGTGTGTCCTGACGCTGAGTATTTCTGAGATATCTTCGCTGCCCTTTGGATTTCTCCAGTACAATGTGTGGTTTAAGACACAGCACTGGTATGTCAAAGAAGTGCCACCTGTGATGAATTAAAGCCTCCCAGACCTTATTTGTCTCTTGTATCAATCTTAAACTCGTGTAATTCCTGGGCTCTGAGTGGGGTGTAGTCTGATTTACAACGGTATAAAAGAATCGGATTAATTGGTAGGTTGCATATTTTTTTACATATTCTTGTGCAATGTTGGGCTAAATTATTACAAGTGGAAAAGAGGAGATTCCCTGTGAAGAACAACTTGCAATATAGACTAGACAGACAAAGGAAAGATTCATATTCCCATTTTAAATATGAAAAACTGAGACACAAAGAGTTGTGATTTATTCAAGGTAATTTGGGGAATCTGTAGCAGAACTAGACAGTAAAGCAAGATCACCTGAGTCTCTGGCCAGACATTTCAGTGAAAAGCCACCCTTTTCGATATTTTACCAGCAAACTGTGCAGCTAACCTGTACTTACATTTTACACAACTGCATATGCAAATTGCCTGATCTCATACATAAAATGTGTCTAATCATTTATGCACACAATCACCCAATCTGCACAAAAGTATGGTAATTGCATACTGAGATGAGAGGCATAGTTATTCACCAAAAGTACATGAAAACGTGTCTTCTTATTTTTATCTTTTCTCCCTTCACTGTGTGTTGAGGTACAGTGCATCTGTCTATTTCAGCGCTCACCAGAGAGAGCAAGGGAGAGAATCTCTGTACAGTACCAGAAGCTGCCTGACCGAGCAGTTTAAAGCTTTCTTGGTGCTAGGTGCACCCAGACTGTGCCTTGGTGATCAAGAAATCTATCTTGCCAAAGGATTTCTGATTCTTGAAATCCTTATTTCCATTGCTGAGTCATTAGCTCCTCAGGCTTGAGTGCTAGAGCTATTTACACAGTGTGAAATTAGAAAGAAATGGACTGGTATTTGGATGAAAGAACAGTTTGGGGGTAAACCGAGAAACTAGCTTTTTGGCCCACATTAATCTTTGTTTCAGGCGGGACCAGAACTTACATCAGAAGGTCTAATACTGTCAGAATGTCTGTCCTTGCTCTGTCACTAGTTCCAGCTCAGGGACTTAAATATCAGAGGAAAGTATGATACAGGTTGCACCCCCAAATGCTGGCACTCTCAGGTCCAGCCATATTCCTCATTGGGCAGGACCAGAGATGTTCCTGGATCAAAGAGCTGGGCAGAAAGGCAAGCTGCAGCCCACGTCCTCCAGCAGCCCTGCCCATTGCCCCGGCAGCTCCACTGAGGCGAGGAGAGGGGCAGCTGTGTGGGCAGGAGCCCCTGTCCCCCAACAACCCTGCACAGGGAAGGAGCAGCTACATGGGGCCAGAGCCAGCTTCCCTTGCAGCCCCACAGAGGGCAGCATAGGCAGGAGACCCAGCAGCAGCGCAATCCAGGACAACCACTGAGCAGCAGATGGGTGAGCAGCCAGCTTGGAGGCAGGGTGGCAGCTTAGGGGCTGGTGGCAGGAAGCCTCCTGGTCCAGCTAATTCCCTTGTTTGGGACCAGTCAGTTCCCAACCATACCAGACGAGGGAGGTGCAACCTGTATAGGTTTCTAGATGGCTCAAAACAAAGTTGGAAATCCTGCAGGAAATCCTGTTATTTACCCTTGCAAAACTGTAAATTTTGAAGACCCTTTTGTTGACTACACATTGTTCCTGTAGCAAGTTCAACTGCTAAATGATGACACTCCCTAACACTGATGTGTTGTGTGTTCTCTCAGGGCAATGTTCTTTTAAGGCAACACTGGCTGTGTTCAGTGTTAATACTTACCATCTAACACAGAGCAGCCAATCTGAATTTTTAAAAAATTATAATTTACCAATTGGAGTGCCACAAAAGGAAGATTATATTTTATGGTATGAACAGCAGGGCAGAGATTTCAGAAAAACTGTAGACAGCAGTCATTTTGAGAATGTGCACAAATGACTTTGGAAAATAAATATTTTGCTGCCTACACAGCTGTATTCACATTCCTGGCATCTCCGTACCATTTGCGTGATGCTTATATCTGATTATAATAATGCTCAAACGAAGACATTTTTACTTCAAATAATAAGTAGAATTAATGCACCCTGTGAAAACCTATATTACTGACTGGGGTAGTGGCATTAGAAATGGACAGATCAGTTCAGGAAAAAGTAAAATCAGCTTGAGTATTCATTCAACCTCTGATCCAAACTTGAACATAAATATTTAATTCTATAATAATAATTAATATAGTTCTGCAGCACCTGTCTTCCAGGGATGTCAAATGCTTTGCACACAATAACTGCTTAAGCTTGCAGAGATTTCTGAGAGTTAGATTAGAGATCTGTTTGGCTTCACCTGCCAGGGAAATGCAGCCACCTCTAGGGAGGAATTCAGCAGTTCTTTAGAACTTCACAATAGTTTAGAACGCTCACAGAGAGGTGGCCATGTTAGTGTGTATCTTCACAAAACAAAAAAACAGTCCTGTAGCACTTTTAAAGTCTAACAAAGTATTTTGATAGTCTTTGAGGTGCTAAAGGACTGCTTTTTTGTTTAGTTTAGAAAAGACAGTGAAAATATTCTGTTTGGATGTGTCTACACAGCAGAGTTATTTCAAAATAATGGCTATTATTTCAAAATAAATTTGTGAGCATCTACACAGTGCAACCGCTGTTTCAAAATAATTTTAAAATAGCAGACAGCTTATTTCAAATTTGATAAACCTCATTGTATGCTGAAATAGCACCTATTCTGTAATAGATATTTTGGAATAGCGGCTGTGTGCACAGGGAATAGGGGCCATTTTGAAATAAACTATTCTGAAAAATAGCTTGTCCCAAAATAATTCAGCTGTGTAGGTGTGGTATTTTGGATTAGAGACCCTGGAAGCTCTGTATAGGCTCTATAATAGGCACTATTTTGGAATAAGTTTTTTTTTCTTGTTCTGGGCCTTCCCTGTAGTGTAAACACATTATTCTGTACTCGTTTATTTTGGAGCAGTAACTCTAGACTAACCATGCTGTGCATATCTACCCTTTCAGAATGTGGGGTAAATACAGGTTGCAGGATACTGGCCGTGTCTACACGTGCCCCAAACTTCGAAATGGCCATTTCGAAGTTTACTAATGAAGCGCTGAACTGCATATTCAGCGCTTCATTAGCATGCGGGCGGCAGCAGCGCTTCGAAATTGACGCGCCTCCTTTTCGAAAGGGCCCCGCCTATTTCGAAGTCCCCTTATTCCCATGAGCTCATGGGAATAAGGGGACTTCGAAGTAGGTGGCTTCCTTTCGAAAAGGAGCCCCGTCTGGATGCGACGCGCAGCGGCAAGGCGCGTCAATTTCGAAGCGCTGCTGCCGCCCGCATGCTAATGAAGCGCTGAATATGCATTTCAGCACTTCATTAGTAAACTTCGAAATGGCCATTTGCATGGCCATTTCGAAGTTTGGGGCACGTGTAGACGTAGCCACTGTCTGCAATCTAAAGAAGCACAATGTAAGGAGCTGATTGTGGCAAGTCTTTGGGCTTTTCCCCTTTTACATGAAATGTGCTGGTTAATGGGAATTTCCAAAACTCTTTGGAGGCCCTATTTCTACATGTCCACCTCCACCTTCCCCTGGTTGATTTAGTTTAGGAAAAGATACTGCAAATATGACTGCCATTTCTTTGCATCCTGCCAGTTAGCAATATAAGCGGGCCTGGATATCATAGTGTTAGATTGCTTCATTTATGGCCCCATGCCTTCTAAAGATCATGGCTCTACTGCAGCCTCTGCTGGCACCTGCTTAAACAGGGAAGTTCTGTACTGGGTGCACTGGGGAATTCCTGGGTACTTGGCTGTCACGTTACTAGAAAAAGAGGGGCTTGGGCAGAAGCTGAGAGTCTGCTCGCAAGGAGGAGTTTTGCTGTGGCTAGTTTAATAACCTGCTGCTATAAGATGTAAATTGCAGTATGAGGAGGCTCTGGGGAACAGTTGGGGAAGTTCTAGAGAGGAAGACAGGAACCTCGAGATTTTGCACAGCCTAACAGGCGTGTCATTACTGACATGCAGCATTTAATTGTACATTCAGCAGTTCTGTTTTTGTTCTTTTGTTATGGGAAGGGGACTTTAAAGTGTGACCTTCACCAAAAAGACCCGAAAGCAACACAGGAAATCCCTTCAGTAAAGTAAGGCAGAGCAAGGGTCAGTGAAATAAAAGTTGGCAAATCAGAGAACTTGCACTGATTTTACTTTTACCTGTGTGTTTATTCAAATACTGAGAATACAGATTAACTTGTTTTGCTCAATCTTTGTCATTATTTGGCTTGCTTTGGAATGGAAACAATAGATACTTTGTTGATTGGGTTGAAAATTTGCCCTATTTGACTTTGGCTTTCAAAGGCCATCCCTGCATGATCAGATACAAAGCTGCCTTTAACTTCTGACCCTCTTTCCATGATCATTCTAATGCCACTGGCAGTCACACTGGAGGGAGCTCCTCTTTTTCAAGTAGTGGAAGCGCATAGTAGCACCACAAGAGTTTTAAACGTGACTTTCCTTGATAGTAAGAAACCTTGTGGAGTAAATATTTAAAAGAGAAAAGGGGGATGGGAATCAGATATCAAAGTAACTTATCGGAAAAATTCAGTTTCACTGCATGAGGAAAAATAACACATGGGAAAGGACAAGTAGAAATAGCTTTAATTTATCTCCTAATATCTGATCAGAGAAAGACGAATTGATGCGTTTTTAGCTCCTCTATGTTAGGACTTGTCTACACTAAGGGAAAGATCAACACTGCCATGATTGATCTTCCCGGGTTCAATTTAGTGCACAATAGGAACATGCTAAATTGAATCCTGAGGATGCCTGCATCGACTGGTGAGGAGTAAGAGAAACTGATGGGAGAATTTCTCCTGTCGACCTCCTGCAGTGGTGCAGGGACAGAAATTCTGCCTTAGGTAGGTCAGTTCCAGCTACCCAATTCTCATGGAAGGATTTGCATAACTGAGGTCTCATTTCCTTTCTAATACAGAACAACTCTAACCCATCTGTGATAAACAAAGCAACAAGGAGAATCAGTGGAGATGTCTGTAGTGGTGTTACTCTTGTTTAGAAATAACCAAACCTTAGGCTCTCTGGCAGGACCAAAAGCCTTACAGCCCTCTGGTGACACCTTGTAAGCTGCAATATTTGTGTGCTTCTTGTATGGGAAGGGAGTGTTTTTGTGTAAGAGGAATGTTTTTTGCATTCAGAATATGATTAAAATTATTTCACTGACATTATCCATGACACACAGAAGGAGAGAGAGCAGTTACACAATATTAAAATAAATGGATTGGTGTCTCAATAGATATCTTTTGAAGGCTTGTTAGCTTGTTGCTTGGAAAGTGGATTTACTTTGAATGGTTCACTGGGTTGTGTCCATGGAGGAGGAAACAAACTTGTCTTCTGGGAGAGCCCCACAATGGATGTGTTGTACCAAAGATGGCAACTGCAAATGTATTTTGTTGAGCTGTTGGAACTCTTTAAGAAAACAAACATGCAGAGAAAAACCCACTTCTCACTCGGTAGGGTTATTTTTTATTTTCAGAAAGCCTGTATCAGCTGGTGCAGCAGCCACTTGGCCTTATTCCCCTGGAGGAGGGTTGCATAATAATTATGGAGGGCAGTTGTTTTGTTTTGGTTTTTTCCGTTACTGGTTGATATCTCTTGGCACCTGTAGGAGGCCTGCTCTTTCACTTCTGCATTTATCCACTTAGGTACATTATTTGACAACAGTCTTTAAAGTGCTAGTATACTGCTTTTTTGTTTTGACAATGCAATTTACTTTCATAACTTGCTTCTCAGCGTACAGCAGTTAAGATAATGGAAAAGTTGCAAACAAGCCACAGTTAAAATGGGGACTGTGCGTGAGGAGAGAACATGGAGGGTAGATAACTGCAAATGGTATTGTGAGGAACTGATCTGCAGTTGACAGCTGATCTGCTGTAGGCCGTTTGGCAGAGGGCATGGGGAAGCAGGACGTAGGGAATCTAGCAGAATGTTGCAGATAGTTATAGTGTTCGAAGCTAGCAACGGCATTTAGGTGCAGCAAAGGGCCTAGTTTGGGCAGAAGAGAGGAGGCAGTGAGGAAGCTGAGAGGAGGCCGGAATTATGTCACAAAGCAAGTGGATGCCCAGAATCTGGTATCTGTGGCTGATGTGATCCAGGTCTGTTACGTCTTCGTTTTTTGCAACGTTAAAAGAACACAGTCAACTCGAAGTCTTGCCGGTTTAAAAGCGACGTCAGGCAGAATGCTTGGTCCTTCTGACCATTTTTGTTGTTTTTAAAATCACATTTTCCTACACAATAAACTGTTCCTCTTTACCCTGTTGCGATGTGAAAAGACAACAGGGGGTGGAGCGGGACGACACACAAACAACACGGGAAATGGTCTGACTATACAAGAGGAACAAAGTGCTGACAAATTCCCCAAGTAAACAAATGAGGACAGAAAAAAGTTGAAATAATATTTTCCATCTCCTCTCCTACCTGCAGTGACTGTTGTTGTTTTTAACGATAAAATATAGTGAAAATGTAATGATGGGTTGTGCCTTTAATTTCACTGATGTACTGTGTGGGGATCTCAATCCCACTGCATGTTGAGCCTGGGCTGTGACTCAGGCTGGAGCCCAAACTCTCTTCTGTCTACAGGCAAATCAGTCCAACTCACATCAGCAAGTGCTCAAGATGTGGGGCCCCACAATCCTGCTGGTGGGGTGAGAAAAAGCTCAAGTCCTGCTGTGACTAGGTCCAAATCCTATTATTGTGCAGCTGGATGCAGGTCAAGTCACAGGCTTGCAGATCTGCATGGACGTATTAACATGGCTGAGTTGTGGTGCAGCAATTGTTAACCTGGGGTTTACACACAGTGTTGGACGCTCAAGCACAGGCTTGGAAACACACAGGCCTGCTGATGGGATTGGGGAGTGCACAAAGGGGACAGTTGCTCCAAGCTCCAGTGATTCAGTAGCAGTGGCGGCCAGCACCCCGGACCCTTTAAATGGTTGCCGAAATGCCATGCTGCACACTCTGAGAGATGAAAGGGGATGCCCCTGCCCTGCCCCTTCTGGGGATGCAGAGCCACTGCCCCTCTTCACAAAAGCTGTCAGCCCCCCTGGAAACACCTAGGGTTGTCAGCTTTCCTGACCAGACACATGGAACACCATTCCTGCAAGTGACGTCTGGTGCGCCTGGCTGGGAAAGTTGGAAACCCTAGGAACTCTGAGTCCCAAAGCCTAGGTCCCACAGAGCTGGATTTCCAATTGGTTATAGACATATTCACTAAATCTTAGAGTTCATGCATTCTCCACATGCACCACGCATCAGCCCTTCCAAAAATCCCTGAAGATTGGTTTAAACATTACAGATAACATAATGGCAAATGCGGTTCTGTGAATAAAAATGATATTTATTAATAACACATTTTTCACAAGAATCATTCTTCCACCCTACAAATTTAGCTGTCTGATTTTTGTTTCTAATGCCTCTTTATTGACTAGGAGGTTAAACACTGTAACAGTCTCATATGCAAATACAAACCAATCAATAACTTTGTATTATTAGTGCAAGCTTATGATCAAGATTGGACTACATAGTCACGCCGATGTGCCTTCCCCATGAGGTATGGAAAGATCTATGCGTACAAAGCAGGTGTTTTCATTTGTGTAATTGGAGTGGAGTTTAGCACAGTGTTACTGAGAAATGAATTACACATGTAATTCATAGAAAGTGTTACAGGTTGAACCTCTCTACTCTGACACTCTCTTGTCATCCGTTTGGCGTGATTTTAGTTTGCTGCGTGTCCACTTATCATGGATGTGGCCAATTTTCCTGTGGTCCCATAAAGATTGTTTACAGCCACCACACCTGGCTCCCAGTGTTCTGTGCTGTTATTTAGCTGTAATTTGCCCTCTACATATCTTCTAAGAGCTCAGTGAGCAGCGGAAGTGTTGGTAATGCTGCTACACAATGTTGTTGTCCCATGATTCAGCAAATTCTCTCATTTAGCACTGGTCAGGTCCCGTAGGTGCCAGACTAGAGAGGTTCAACCTGTAGTTTTTTTGCTTAGGCACTTGTTTTCAAAACTAGATTTTATAAATACAGCATGTTGTCAAAACAACAGAAGGTACCCTTAAAAACAACAACAACAACCAAGCCACCTGTCAGAATTTCCCCACCCGTAAGTTTTGGTTGGTAATACAGCAGTGCATCTTCCTTCTTTATGCTTAAATCAGTCACTTTTACAATTTAAATAGTATCCTGTTTTGACAAACTGCAAAACCACAAGTCTCAAAGAGAAATACATGAAGCCTGTGTCAATAGATGCTGGCATCTCTCCACAGGAAGCTTTGGGGTGACACTTGTTGTCAGTATCTAATGCAGTGACAAGGAGTGCTTAACTGTATTCATTATTAGTGCTGGAAAGTGGTGAGAATGGCTCCAGTGCTTCAGATGTCTGTTTACACAGATAACAGCACATTGCATAACAGGCGGCTTTAGAAGAAGAAAAAAAGTCTTTGTTTCTTTCACTTTTGCTCATTAGGTCAGTGTTCTGTATTTCTGTAACCAAACTTCCAAAGCTAAAAGTAGCAAGAAGTCATGTGGCACCTTATAGACTAACAGATATTTTGGAGCATAAACTTTCATGGGCAAACGCCTGCTTCATCAGATGCATCAGTGAAAGTGTCATTGCCCCATAGAGCCTGTGTAAAGTAGAGGGGCCGGCAGCCATACAGTCCCCTCAGGCTGCAGTCTGCTCCCATCTCTCTAAAGGGAAGCAGCACAGGTCCTATTTAGGTGAGTGACCTCCAATAAAATCCCAAGATGCTACAGGGAGCAGTGTTGGTAATTCAGTATGAATCACTTTTTCCCAGGAGGGAATTGTGAACCAGTGACCCAGGGTCAAGTTAGAAGCCACTGTGCACCTGGAGTTGCTGTGTTTTAAAGCAGAAGTTAAACTGAGTACTGGTCACTAGTCATGTAAGATCCCCTGGTATATTTAAGTAACCAGAGCCCATGGCCAAATTCCATTTGGATAGTTACGCTTTCTGCCTATGTGAATTTCCCCTGCAAATTCTGTTGCATAAACTATTCTTTTTCACCTCTCAGTTGTTGTGTGTTGTGGCTGTGCAGTATTAAACAGCTGTCATGCTCAGTGCTAGAGATGGCTTCATTGCAGCCGTAAAGTAAACGGGTTATATTTTAAAACAGAAGTTGAAAAACTTTGCAGAAAGAGGTAAACGTGCTCTTTCACATTTGTGGAGGACTCTCGGACCTTGTGGTTCAAAGGCACTGTTGAAGTGTAAGTCAGTACCATTACAATAAGTGCAGATTCACAGTAGCTGGCTTTAAAAGTAACTTATTCTGGGCCTGTATCTGTCATAAATTCATTCCCTTACCAAAACTTCTGTTTGTTTTACAGTTGGGGTTGCTCAAATGCACGCCCTGTCAACACAATTCCTGTTAATCCAGGAAGTGGCCGCTGAAGCCACGATTCCTGCCATCACAGGAACCTTACTTCTCCTGCCTTCCTGTTCAGACATACTCAGGCCCTCTGGCTTCACAGCTCTACAACAACAGAGTTGCCAGGCATCTGGTTTTCAACTGGAGTGCCCAGCTGAAAAAAGATGCTGGTGGCTCCTGTCACCAGGGCTGTCTTTATGATTCATTGTTTCCTGTGCAGCCCAAACACGTGTACCCACAGCAGGGAGCTGGGCTGTGCTCAGGCCTGTGGGGCCACAGGAGCTGGGGCAGGGGCAGGCCCAAGGCTGCCAGAGCCAGGAGCAGGACAGGGAGACTGGCAGAAAAGCAGGCAGGAGGTGCCAGGAGAGGGGCAACGAGAGCTGTGGCCTGGAGGGGGAAACAGCTGATGAGTGGCGGCTGGGCAGAGCTGCTGGCGAGAGGCAGGGAATGAGGCTGGCCATTGGAGCTAGTGCTGCCTGTGGCTTGCTGTCCAGTCCTGATGGTGGACATGGGTGTATGCAGCTGCCTAGGGAACCACTAAATTTGGGGCACCACTGGTGTCCTAGGCAGCTACATACGCCGAAGAACAGCCCTGACAGACACTAAACGTCTGGTTGGCTGCAGCAGTTGGCTCCTCATGGCTCCTGGGAAGCAGCTGGTATGTTCCTTTGGCTGCTAACTGCAGGGGAGGCCATGGCCAGAGGGCTGTGTGTGCTCACTCCATTCACAGGCACTGCCCTGCAGTTCACACTGGCAGCCGTTCCCAACCAGTGGGAGCTGCAGAGCTGATGCTTGGGGTGGTGCCTGCACTGTGGGTAGGGGTGGCATGCGGTGGCCCTGGTCCCTAGGAGCCGAAGGGACATGCTGGCGGCTTCCAGGACCGCTTGAGGTAAGCACCATGAGGAGACCACGTCCCCAATCTCCTGCCCAAATCTTCCTACATCCTAAACCACCATTTCTAGCCCAGCCCCAGAGTTTGTGGCCCCACCTTAGAGTCGTCATGCTCTTCCGTGCCCCAACCTGGAACCAACCCCCTCCCCCTGCACCAGCCCCCTTATCCCTAGGTGGACCCGTTACCCCTTCCTGCACTTCAGCCCCAGCCCTGGGAAAATGAGTGAGGAAGCGAGAATGGGAGAGAAATAGTAATGGAAAGGTATGGGGCTTGGGGGCAAGAGTGTCCAGTTTTCCGCAGTCAAAGTTGGCAGTCCTCACTCAGAGTCCTTTAGAGGGTGAGTCTGCACTGCAAAGCAAAAACTCCAGGGAACTAAGTCTCAGCCAAAATCAGTTAGCTCAGGGCTAAATTCAGCAGTGTAGATATTCCCACTTGGGCAGGCGCCCATGTTAGAGATCCTTCTGCTGGTGGTTTCAGCCAATGTAGAAATGTCTATACTGCTGTTTGAACCACACAGTCTGAGCTCCCCATCCAGAGTCACTTGACCCAGCTCCCACTGAATTTTTTCTGTCCCCTGGTCTTAATAAATTGTGTTGTGCACCAAAGCATGTGGGAAATATGCACCAGCAGCAGAAACACATGCTGCCCACTTGTGGGTGGCTGTGGGCACTCTGCCAATCAGCTGGGCGGCACCTGCATCTCTCCTGGGTGGCCGTCCAAGCACGGCGTTTACAAGGGACACTAGCCTAAGACTTGGGTTTCTCCTTGCAATGTACGCCTCTCCCAAAGGCTCCTTGACAGTCCTACCCTGTCCCCAGGTCACTGTAAAGCCCTGCAATTCTCCATGGAACTCCACCTAGTTTTGCAGTCGTCCTGTAGAGCCTCCTTCATCCTGCACAGCCCCGCCCCTCTCCCCCCAGCTGTCGGCTTCCTATGTTTTTCTCACCTGTTGTGGCAAGGGAGTGAAGGCAGCTTTGAAATGACCTCCCACTTTTGAAACATACGGCTTCCTCACTCCTCTGCCTCTGCAGAGGACATTAGAGAGACTTAGTGTTCCTTCTATTTTTGGCCATCCGTGGGTGGAATGAATTTTATTATGTGCACCAAGGCATGTGCAGATGTGCACCACCAATAGAAACGCACGCTGCCAGCTCTATGGGCTGTCTGATAATTAGCTGGACAGCACCTGAATCTCTCCTTGTCAGCCACCAATGTGCTCACCTTACAGGGAACACGAGACTTAGATTCCTAAGCCTTAGCTGCTTTTGACAATGTCGCCTTTATTCTTGTATTTTCCGGCTGCATTGGGTTTAGCTGTAGTGCTTATTTTCCAAGGGCCATTGGACACTCTATGCCCACACCCAGCCTAGGAAGATTTGTATTGTGGAGAGCTGTGTGCATAAAATTCAATTTGGTAAATCATTTTCAATTTTGTATAAGCTCTGTTTGTTCAAAAGTGCCCTTGCCATGGACACACCCACCCATTTCTTTCTTTCCTTCCTTCGCCTTATGGCACCCTTCTCTGTACAGGGAGGCTTTGGTTAAAGTACCCTTTGGAATTCATGACTGAATTCATCCCTACTAGCAGGACCTGAGCATGTTACCTTTGCAGTATTCCTAGATTAATGAGACCTGGCAAGGTGCTGAATGGGTTCACTTACAGGGTAACACTGAGCACCAAACACCAGGCATGGGATTAGGCCATGAGCTGGTATTTCAAGAAAGGGTTATTACGGACCGAGCACAAGCACACCGTATTTGTTCAGTAGATGGGATCTTCATTTGGTGTGCTGCTAATTTGGGAGACTCATTCTGCAACTTTTCTTAATATTTTAATGAGGTGGAAATTGTTGCGAAGCTGTCATCTTAAATGCATTATAATTTTAAACTCATTGTGCTTGTTAATTGTATTTCAATAACTGCCGCTGAGGTGGCCAGAGTGTTTTCAGAAAGATACAATGCTTTTTTTTTACTGTGTTTGAAAGTTGCATTGATAACCTATTCTGGCTGCTTTGATATCACACTTTACAAACTGGAGCCTTCCAAATGAAAGGGTTCCTGGCAACAGTAAGCTGCTTTTTCTTCTCCATTTGTTGTGAAGGAGTACTGAACATAGGGTTTGCTTTTATAAAATCCTCAACACACTAAAAAGATTATAACTCAGGAGATTCTGTAACCAGGATCGCTCATTCCTCACTTCTGTTTAACCAAGCTGTAATCCAGCTCAGGTTAGAGTTAGGCTATCTGTGTAAAATGAGTTCTACATTAGGGGGTCTAAGCAGGTTTTCCAAAAGCCTACTGGATTTGGACTCTTAAGAGATTCGTAGACACAAAGCCAGAAGACTTCAGAAGGGTAGCCACGTTAGTCTGGATCTGCAAAAACGAGTCCCATGGCACCTGAAAGACGCAGCAGATTTATTTGGGCGTAAGCTTTTGTGGGTAAAAATCACTTCGTCAGATGCAACTTGATCCTGTACCATTGACTTCAGTAGCACATACATGGATCTGACCTAGTGGATTTTACCCACAAAAGCTTAACCTCAGATAAATCTGTTAGTCTTCATGGCGTCACAGGATGCCTTGTTGTTAAAGTCAGAAGGGACCATTGTGTTCCTGTAGTCTGACCTCATCTGTAACACCTGCCATAGAACTTCCTCAAAATAATTCCTAGAGCATTTCTCTTGGCACCTTTTGAGAATTCCATCCATCATTCTTAGCAGATTCCTGTTCGCATCAATACATTTAGCATTAATTAACATCCATCCTCGTCCTGTTAGTAGAAAGGCCATTAACGGCTTGGGCACCTCTAGAGATGGACTTTCCAAGTGAGGAGCAAGGTGAGTATGCAGAACTTGCAGCCCCTGCTCTATCTGTTCAGCAGCCTAATGAAGGACTTTCCTCAGTGGCCCCTTCTGGGCCTGATTCTGTGCTGTTGGATATCAGTGGGAAAGCTTGCAGTGCCAATAGTGCAGATAAATTTCCTAGTAAATGCTAAATTCAACTTTATTTAAATTAATGATGGTGCTATAATAAAGCTAACTGACTCAGAAAGCGAGCTACACTGGTATCCTTCATATTTTTTTGATTTGAAATACTTTCTGAGAAAGTTGAAAATAATTCTTCAATTCCATTTTTTTCTTTCAGAGCTCAAATTTAGAGCCTACTCTTGCAAAGACTTAAGCACATGAGTAACTTTAATCACATTCTTAAGTATTTTCAGAATTGGGCACCTCTTTCCTTTCTACCTCATGTTTCTAATGAAGTTGCACATACCCATCATCTTTCATTTTCTTCCCTTTTGTTCCCCTGTATCAGTAATAATAATAGTTGTTAATAATTAGCACTTCCATAGCACTCTCCAGCTTCAAAACGATTTCAGGCATTAAATCTGTGAAGCTCTAAATGACAATATTGCAGTGCTGACTTGTTACCTCATTGGTATTACAGAGCGAGCAAGGAGTACTTACTTTTCTTTATGTGGGCCAAAACAGGGTAAATTTTTAAAATACAAAATTGGCAAAAATAAAATGCACTCCTAGGCTGACACTTGGTTTGCCAAATTTGAGCACAGAGCCAATTTTTAAAGCAGAGTAATAAACACCTGGAAAATTCTGGTTTATAATGGCAGTGCTGAAAAGCTGTTAAGTGAGTACATCCACTTTACTACAGGAAAGCCCACTTAAAATTCTGAAAAACCCATTAAATTTGAACCTTCATCTCAATGAACATGAGCTTTGCCTTTGAAACAGTTGCTCAGAGATTCAAACTGAGCTTGTATGGATTGGCATGGCACATCCTTAGAGGTTTTCTTGTTCCTAATAAAGTCCATGTGACTAATTTCCAAGTGTGTAGCGAGATGCACTTGAGTTCAGATATTTCTTTCCCTATTGAAAGTACACACCTCCTGCCAGAATCCCTCCCTCTGATTTTGGGAACATCTTTAGTCACCTTCTTGAGATTGGTCCACTGGGAAGTTCTCCTCACAGAATGAGGATTTAACTAGTGTAGTAGCAGGGTGGGCATTTCCCAGCCCCATGGATTGCAGGGTGGGAACAATGAGAGCAGTGAGATGCTAAAGGGTATGTCTATGCTACTGGGAAGATCGTTCTGGTCAGGGTCAATCTTCCAGACTTCAAGTTTGCACCCCTGCTAGAGATGAACAGAATCCAGCTATCTAAGCTTGGCAGTCAGCGCCTGTACTCCTCAATATCATGAGAGGTAACGGAGGTCGATGGGAGAAACTCTCTTGTTGACCTCCCTCTTTGTAGATGTCCAGGTAAGTTGATTGCAGAAAAGTCGATTCTAACTACACAATTGTCGTAGCTCGAATTGTGTGTCTGCAATCAACTTAACTCCATAGTGTAGACCAAGCCTAAGACAGAGAACAAGAATGGAAGAGGAGAAAACATTAGGAGAAGACGAGGCTTTTGAAAGGAGGAACAATGGGTGGATGGAGTCAGGGGGGATAAGAACAGAGGATATTGTAGATGGAACTTGAGTTCCAGGAAAATACTGTGGTGCTTGAAGTGGGAGGAAGGACAATATGGAGCTTCCAAGAAGAGGAAGAAATAGCTTGGGAACAGGAGGAGGAAAGTATTGGAAGGCAGGAGATAGGGACAGAATTTCAGATGAGAAAAGAATGCATCTGACGAAGCGGGTCTTTGCCCACAAAAGCTTATGTTCCAAAATATGTTAATTTGTAAGGTGCCACAGGATTTCTTGTTGTTCTCAGAAGAGAAAAGACAGATGCCATGAGATGGATGGAACTGGAAGGGTTAGAGGCCCAAAGGATGGAGCTAGAAGGATGGGGGAGAAAAGGCACAGATCTTAGTAGTGGGTGCAAAGGTGAATGAAAAAGGGGTACAGCAGTTGGCACCGAAAGGAGAAATGAAAGGCCCAGGAAAGAGGAAAAACACAAACAGTGGAGAGAAAGTGCTGGCAGTAGCAGTAGTCACAGCTCCAAGAGGAGAGAGTCTGCCACCCTTTTTTTTCCTGTATCACCCCTACCTGAGCCACAACCAGCAGAGAGGCAGGAAACCTAAAGAGCCTGCTCTGCTCATTTGTTTTCTCTAGGTTTTACTGCTGATTGCTGTAGATTTTGGAGGAAATGGGGGTAGCTCCACTTCCTCGTGTGTGTGTGATGTCACTAGGGCACCAGTTTATCAGTTTAGCTCACCAGCTTGCCTGCATGCAAATTTCACTTTCTAGATAAGCATCAGGCATGCAGATGTGTCAGCCCATGGCTGGGAATTGAAAGTTGTGCATTCCCAAGGTAACAAACAGTCTGTAACTAGCTTAGCCCTTTCACTCCATTCCTGTTTAGATTTTGCATCAAGATGCTGAGACTGTGAAATAGACCAATAAATACAGCACAGTCAAATGGTAAATTGACCAGTTAAAGAAATCAGTAGCTGAAGGGAATAGCTCTTAATGTAGCTAGCCTAGACACATAATTATGCCCTAGGACTCTTCCCAACTAATATATTCTAAAGCTTAAAACTGATTTAAGAGAGATTTTTCTGTATACGGAACTTCTGAGAGAGCAGAATTTACACCACATTTTTACTCTTGCATTATGAGTTATAAGGAACATTTTAGCAAATCTAGTCATTTCTAGTGTTACAGTTTCATTCATTTTTCAGATTTTATTTTATAAACTTCAGCACTAATATGCTAGATATTGCTAGGAATGTTCTTTTAAAATCAGAATTCTTCCCTTCCCCCCCCAAAAAGAGTTAATTGGATTCTAAAGTTAAAATACCGTACAGCTATTTTGCAAGAATAAGGATGTCACAGCCATTGTCCTTACCAAATTACACTTTGAGTAGTCACATTCTGCCTGCTTATCCACCCTGCAATTTCATTTGAGTACAGGATTCTTCGCTTCAGGTGTCCTGAACTATTGCATAGTGCTGCACTGTTAAGCAGCTGCTGGTTTCCACCCCAGAAATGGCTGCAATTCAGTGAAAGATAAAGTGATTTTTGTTTCCATAGAGTTTGAATAATGTGGTTTAAGATTTCTGAAGGCAAAGGTTTGAATACTTGAGCAGCATTAACTTTTTGTACATTTATGACAATCTTCTTATGTGTGTGTTTTTTCCAACTCTTCAAACTTCTTTGGCCAAACAAACAAAAAGAATTTTGGGCTTTCACATGCTATTTTATTTTGAAGGACTCTTGTGTTGTTCCAGCATCTGGTGACACTTTATTTGGTCAGTCTGTACAGTCCCTCTCCTACTAGACAAAAATCTGTTGCATCGTATTCAGTTTTTTGCAACCAGGCTTCTCAGCTGTACATAAAAAGGGGGCTTGTGGATACATGAGAACTGGAATCCAGGATCCACAGAGGCCCAGACTGTGCTTGGTTATACACCCCGGACTGACGCAAGCATTGGCAGGTCAGAGAGATGGGAGAGCTCCACCTCACAGCTCCTTCCCCCCACCCCCCCTCAGCTTCTTGCTGAAACTGACTCTGCCTCTGCCTTCTCCCTGCTGACTCAGCCAATACTGAGTGAGTGCTCCCTGCAGACTGCCAGCACACAGAGGGGGCAGCAGCTGCACACGCAAGAGGAAAGAACTTCGGCAGCCCCAGCCAAGCTTGTGGCTCCTTACCGTTGGCCAGTTGTGCTGAAAGAGGAAGACCCAGCCTGGGATCTCGGTACACTTAGAAATCATCTCTTCTGACCCAGTTAGAGGAAGGATTACAACACACAGTGGCCGGTACAGATAGGAAAGGGTTGTAATTCGCCAACCATGCTTGCAGGCAAGAGCACTCTGATTTGAATGGGGGACAGGGCAGTCTTTGTTTAATTGGATGCAGACCACGTGTATTTTTAGCACACTGCAGATTGTGATGCTGCATTGATACGTGGAAATATTTTGCTACAACAACACAGCATTGTGATGCATAGAACAACAACAACAAAAAGTTCATGTTGCAAAAACACATTTAAAATGATGGGAGAATTGTGAAGATTCCAAATACACAAGAGTGTCTTGATGTTTGGAGTCTTATTGGAACCTATGGAGGCTTCTCTGGTTTTATTTCCAACTCCTATTTACCAATTCCCTCACTCTTGTAAGACACTGAGACTGCTACTATTTCTGAGGACTTAATGGATTCTTAGCCAGCTGAGACTATTTTCTTGTCTGCATGTTCCTCTTTACATCCTCCCATCATGCCAAGGGTATGCCTGCTCTGCTGAGCAGACACGTGGAAAACAGGGAGCTAGGAATCCACCAAGGAAGAAGAGAAAATCTCAGACAGCTCAGCAACAGGAGGAGAGCCAGTATCCCTGAGAGGTAGGGAGCTCTGATATGATTGGCTATGCACCCAACTTCCAGATTGTGCCCAGGACCACAGGAGAAACTTGGATTCTCCGAGCCAGATTGGAACCATTGGAAATGAAAGTATACCATGCTTGGCAGTGTTGGAGGGAGGTAACTGTGCTAGGCGGTCTTCCATAATGTGCATTCTTTCAGCAAGTAATGTCATTGGATGTGAATTCCTGAAAGGTCCTCGTGGTAGTGGAAGGCCACAGAAAGGCAGTTTTACTCAGTTTGTTTTCAAGCCATGCATGGCAACAGTCATTTTTGGACAGTGCTTCCACATGTATTTCTGTCTAAATATCAGTCCCCTTTCCTGTTGTTCAGCAACACACCAGGATAATCTCTTAAGTTTGGAAGTTAGTGGCGTGCTTTGCTTTGCCTTTATGGAAGCACCTTTTAGACCCTTCGGTAGAATTTTAGCAACTGTGACATTGGTTAACTTTAACGGGAATGGTGAAGTCCCCAGTCTCTGGTTTGAAAATTCTGTCTCTTCAAACAGCACGATCACAATGGAGCTTCTTTAATATGCCTCCACCTAAACTTACAGTTCTGTAATGTAAACATCTATTTAGGAAATAAACCTGGCTTGCTTGCTTTCTTTGTTGTTTTGTTTGTTTTAATGAAGTTAAACAAAAGATAAGAAAAATTTCTGTGGCTTGCCTTTTAAAAAAATGCATCTTTTGAATGCTGGAGGAATACTTCAACTGCGAGTCAGCTAAATATACTGTATCATGAAACCTTAGGGACCACTGAAATGAGAACAGAGGCCCATTACTGTTAAGAGGGTGTTTTATTGAAAATATGCCGACGTGCTTTCCCAGGAGAGTGAGTATAAGACGGCAAGATGCCCAACAGTAATACAGGTTATTCTCCTAGACAGGCTAAAATATATAGTTTGGCACTTCTATGCTCTGTGTGTGAGTGAGCTTTATAACAGATTAATGTGCATTTTATATTTAAGGCACCATATTTCACGCATTTTTTTCTTTTATTTAAAACTGTTGCAATTTATATATATTAGTTGTTGTCCAAGTATGTATAATTTCTTGCACTTTTTAGTTCTTTGTTGAAAAAGGTGAAGCAGTAAGTCTCTTCAATAGAAACAAAATTACAGTAGAGGGCAGTATGTATAAAAATAAGTTTTTCACATAACGCCATATTGTATTAGGTAGTAGAGGGTCATTTGTTTTCTATATCAAAGTGGAAAAAACCTCTGGCATTATGGAAGGTAAAAATATACATTGTCTGTCCTTAAAATCATTTACATGGAGTCTTCAGAGGAGCTGGTGTTATTTACAGGGCCAGAAGTTTATGCTTAATAAGTTTTTTAAAATGTGGTTGAAGTTTATTTTTTTTTAACCTGCTTACCTTAATGTAATGGCAAGATGCCTATTTTTCTTCCGCTGATCGGAAGGGGTGACATACATAGTAGCTTATTTTTGTATGAATTTGTCACCACTCTAAACTGAGCTTCTGCCATTTTCCCCACAGTCATTCCAATGCTAAGTGTGACTTTGTGGTCTCTCCGGAACGAATACATGTCAACTTGAGTCAAATAATGGGGTTTGTAATAGCAACTGCTTCATTTCCTCTATTGTACTTCACATAAATGTGATCTCAAGTCATTAAAGAAAGTAACAGAGAGCATTTAGTGGTGATTACATTTCAGTACTGTATAGTATGTACTTTGGGGCAAAAATAATTTAGAAAATATGCCCAGGCACTCTTGGAGTGCTGTAAGGCTGTGTCTAGCTTACTGGGATTTGTTGATAAAAGTTTTTGTTGGAAGATATCTTCTGACAAAACTTCTGTCAACAGATCGTGACCAAGCTGCCAAGCAGATCACAAGATCGATCCAGTCTGTCAACAGAGAGAGGCTGGACTGCCCGGCTGCTCTATCTGCAAAACAGCCAACCAGAAGCACAGCAGACAGGGCTGCCCAGTGTCCTGGAAGCCCTGTCTGTTGACAGAGTGCCCCCTGGAATGTCCAGACTGGCTTTCTGTCAGCAGATCTCTACTGATAGAGGCGTTATTCCTCATGGGGAGCCGGGTATGGCTGTTGACAAAAGCGCTGCGTTCTGTCAACTTACAGTCAACAGAACACCTCAGGAATCTGGATACTCCGTGGGTTACGTCAGCAAAACGGCCATTTTGCCAACAAAACCCTCTAGTGTAGACATAGCTTAACTGAGATAAACCTGCTGGCATAAGATTGTGCTAATAAATTTTACTTTATGGTGGAAACAAGATCTTACAGTTTATGGGGAAAGATGATGGCAGTTTATTAAATCAAGTATGAACGCAGAGTGACATTGTTGCCATTTTTATTTATTTATTTTACTTGTTTTAAGGGTGAGGGGGCTGTAATTAAATACAATTTGTTTTATACCTGGGATGCTTGATTCATTATTGATATTTTTATGTTTAAAGGGAACCATAATTTTGCTGAAATGTCTTCCATAACTCCTGCACAATCGGAGTCATAACTCACCTGAATGTTGACACATCCTGCTGTGTATATATAAATTAACTAGTAACACTGACATTATAAAATGTTGCATTAAATGAAGATGTGAATGGTAATTTAACACATGTCATGAAGAGAAATTTAAACCATTGTACAACATTGAGAGGATATAAAATATCCTCTTCAAGCCAAGTGTGTATGGACAGTAAAGAAAAACAACGTAATTAGTGCCATATGAAAACGGATATAACATTGATACAAACAATATTGATATTATATCAACTACTTTGGAGTCTTGTGGGTAATAAAAGGTTTGGTTTTGTTTTGTTTTAAGAGGGACAGCCGCCTTAAAACTGAACTTCTGCCTGAAAGTATTTTAACATCTAAAATTACTAAAAGTTTTTAAAAAAAGTTTGCTTTGTAAAACTCACAGGACTTTATGTAAAGTCAGTTTCACTGTTCAGTCAGTGATTTTTTTTTTCCCACCAATTTTGTTTGTAGGTGTTTCAAACAAAAACGACAAGGAAAATAAATTCATAGACTACACAAATATGATTGTAAAGCCACAAAAATTGGCATGGGGACCCAACCCTAGATTATACCACTTTTCACTCATGGTTTGTTTTTGAAAGTGATTGGCTATCAAATTGGCTGAGTCTCTCCAAAATGCACTGCTATTTATAACATCATTGTTTCCACTGTAAATCCACCCAGATCACATTGGTCAGGCTGGTGTGCCTGAGGTAGAGTAAATATGCACCGGCTTAACTCTTCTGATTGTTCCCCAGATCTGTGCATATTGGAAAGGCAATGTGGGGAAGTCTGTGATAACTTTTGGGTAGATAAAAGGAGTGGGGGATTAATACCCCCAAATGTACAATTAAAAAAAGCACAAAAAAATCTAATGGTGGGGGCGGAAACAATACTATTATCAGTCTTGCTTGTAGCTTTCCAACTATTGTTAAATCACAAATATTTATTATTAGATTTGTTCCTACTTGTCTGTTTTTTCTTTCATCTATTAACCCATGATGGCCTACGCTAACGCATAAAGCTTTCCTGAGTTCAATCATACACTGAGCGTTAATTTCAGGCATTTTGCATTGTGTCATTTCATCTTTAATCAGTCACTGTTAGTGCAGCATGCTGGGCCAGATTCTGCTCCATTTACACTGGTGTAAGTCCTGAGTAACTTCACTGAGGTCACAGAAGTTGCTTCAGATTTAAGCCACTGTAAATGAGAGCAGAATCTGCAACAGAGTCTCTTCCTGTGAGACAAAAATGGGTATTGCTGTATGTAGAGAAGTGTGGAACTCAGCCCTACAGACAGTTGAGTAGTAATGATGTAACAAAACCATTTCTTCTGCTGTGTTCACCTCTTCCATGTATGCACTATCTCCTCCTCTGGGACCTTGAAACCTGTATTTGTAATGTATTTGACCTACTGAGTTTCACCTACTACCATGACTTTTATTCAACGTAAGGCAAAATTTAATTGACTCTGGTGCCAAATAGCCAGCAAGGACTCCTCATTTTTAACTCAGGTATCATTTCTAGCTTTCAATTCCTATTCACGTATTACATCTCTGTGCCACTTATAGCCAGTATTCAGTAGTTGTGATAGCTGTCCATATCCTAATAGATTTAGAAGGGGGGACATGCTGTTTTATGTGGTCTTCTGCAATATTTGCTGTCTGTATTTTCTTGTGACCCAGCTGAACCACAGCAGTGCTCTCTGCTGCTCTGGGAATTCTAGTTCATAGCAGACAGTTAGTGTTAGATATATGAAGTGGCATGAAGTGCTTTAAAAATACTGCTGGCCAGCTGCACAGCTAGTAGTTAGAACTTTAAATGGCACTTTTCAATCTTGAAAGCATTCTAAGAACATCAGTCACCATGACAGCCCAAAGAAGCAGGTAAGTAATATTGTGCCCATTTTGCAGATGGAAGGACAGAGGAGAGGCTAAGGCTGTTAATTTCATTTGGAGTGTGGTGGGGAGGGGTGCACCACAGTGCTAAAAATAGGTACATAGATCTCTGAAGTGAGGCTTTTAAAACTGAGGTGCTTGAGATTGTTGGTTACTTTAAGAGTAAAAATTTAAAAAGTTTCTGACTCTGGTAGAAGGCCAGAGAGGGAGTTGGGATTATAAATGTGGAACCCCTAGTTCACAGTCCCTATGCTTTTGCTGCTAGGTCAGTGGTTCCCAACTTTTTCACTAGTGTGGACCCCAGTAAACCCCTATCCCCCAAATGTTCAGACTGCCACCCATGTCAAAGCCAATTCTAGCTACCATGTACATGTCATTAAATGAAAAAGGAAAACACAACATAAAGTTTTGGACAGCAATTAGTAACATTATTGGAAGATATTTAATTCTAAAATAATAGATTGTAAATTTGCAATTTGTTTACAACTTATTTTCGATGATCATTTTTATTTATCATTTTTATGTACCCCCCTGTGATAACCTCACGAATCCCCAGGGGTTCACAGACCTCAAATTGGGAACCACTTTACTAGATCAGACCTTTCATTGCTTATGAAAGGAAGATGGTGTGTGCCTTGGATGAAGTGCTATCTTCATAGACCCAATTCGTTGCTGACATAGCACCAGAAGATGGCTTTCTATCCTGATTGAGATCGTAATGGTGAAACTGAGGACAGAACTAAACCAGTGATCTTTCTTGGAGCAGTATGTCGTTGTGTATGAAAATAAAAATTGAGACATGATGATTCATGCAATGTTAGTGCTTAAATGTTTGCATCCAGCTGTGTGAACTTGATCAGAGTTTTCCAAACTATGGTTCATGGATCACTTACTATTGGTCTTTGGAGTACTCCCAGATCATGTGATACTGGCTCCCCCACATTGTTTTCTACAGCTTAAATGCATTAAAAGAAGCTAAAAATACATGCAATGCTTTTAAATGTTATGGTGTCATGTCAGCTATGAGTAAAGTTGCCAGAGGGATGTTAGTAACAATGAATGGGGCAGGAGGAGGTCTCTAAGGCCACAGTTACACTACAGCGCTCTGTCAATAGAAGTGACTGTCAGCAGAGATTTCCTGACAAAACTTCTGTTGACAGAGCGCGGCCTCTCACAGAAGCTAATTGGGAGAGTGCTCCCCTCTGTCGACAGAGCAGCTGGACTGCCTGGCTGCTCTATCGACAAAACGGGCATGCGGATGCACAACAGACAGGGCTGTCCATTGTTGTGGATGCCCTGTCTGTCAAGAGACTGACCCCCTGGGGGCATTTACACAGCTGTTCTGTCAACAGAAACCTGTCGAGGAAGGCAGGAAGGCGTTATGCCTTGTAGTGGAGAGGCGGAACCCTGTTGGGAAAAGTGCTGGATTTTGTCCATATGCTGTCAACAAAAGGCACTTTGTGTGTAAACACACAGCATGTTTTATTGGCAAACCCCCGGTTTTGTTGACCAAAAAAACCCTTGCATTTTCACTGATCTCAAGCAGTTTGGGGCAGTTAACTGTATGTTGAGGTGGCTAGATAGAAGGTATTCTTCTAAGTGCGGCATGTTGCTGATTCATCCATTGCATCGTTATGTAGTATTTGTTCTTAAATTGTGTGATTGTAAATTTGTGATATTTACAAACGATTCATTTCTATGCCATTTATATGTTGACCTGTCCTTCATAGCATATCATATGCTGTAGAACTGGAAGGGACCTCGAGAGGTCATCACATCCAGTCCCCTGCCCCCACAGCAGGACCTATTACTATCCCTGACCATTTTTTTTCGTTTTTGTTTATAGTCTTACCTGACCCAAAATCCTGGCTTTACCAGGCTAATGCTCTAACTACTGAGCTATTCCCTCCCCACTTCAATTTGTGTGTGTGTATATGCCTTTAAGAGAAAGGATCTTTCTGATTCATCAAGGTTCTTTCTGGCAGATTTAGGGTCTTACAAAAGACACCCTTAATCCCTTACTAAACATTCATAGGAGGGTGGGGACAGATTTTTTTTTCTGATGTGAAAAAAATCCCATTAATAAATTTGTTATCTGACATGAAAACACTTTAGGGTGGAAAGCAATCTGTATCACATCCCATTTAACTTCCGATCACAAGTTGTCACTAAATTGAGTCCTTTGTCTTTGCTTCTTGCGAGGTTCTTCCGCAGCATAACTGATAGGGCTGTTGTCTGATGCTCACTGATTCTTGCAAATAAAGTAAGATTGCGAAAGGAAATATTATTTATGTTGTTCTGTTTTTTCAGTTACTTGCATCTAAACTAACTTTCTACATGAATTTCATATCTAGAAACTGTGAGGCTAAAAATACTAAAAACAATCACTGACACTTTGATTAATATTAGCACAGATGAAACAGATAATTTGTTATAGGATTTTAGATACATGAATATAGGTTTCTGGGGCTATTCCAATCAGTACATTAGAGGCAGCACAATAACAAGGTATTGTGTGTGTGTGTGTAATATATATATTTTAAAGAGAAGAGCCAAAAAGTATTTCTTTGAGCTTGAACATGTAGGATGTCAACAGGGATTGCTTTGAATTACACAAAACCACTAACCCTAGTGTTACAAATGTGTCACAGACCCAAACAGAGTGTTTCACTTCCACCAAACTCAGAAATACTCCTTTGGCTACCTTAAGAATAAAACTCCCATTTGTGAAACTCTGATCGGAATGATACAGTGGGTTCATCCTTGCCTCCTAATAGATTTTAACATCTTACCATTCTAGGACTGTGATTAATGTCCCTTTGCATTGTTTATGAAAGAAAGAGGGGAAGGTAGTCAGGCTAGGCTCAGTAATCATTTCTATAAACTTCTTTTGGAGGGCTGTTTGTTGTTTAGATTTTGTTTTTCATGCACATTCTTTAGTGAGCAAAACTACTCAAAAATCATATAACACAAGAAGCTTTTATGTTTAAAATTATGGTTTCGAAGGCAGAGGGTCACTTTTCTCTAATGCTGGTTTAGTCCCTTGATTCCACCCAATTTAAAAATGATTGCTGTGAACCATTGTGTTAGTGGGAATTTTGGGGGCATCTAGTCCCTGCAAAACAGATTGCTCTTAAAGGTTATGATCCTGAACAGTTTGTCAGTAAGTATGGAGGGGTTTGTTGTTGTTATTATTATTACTTGTTAAAGAATAGTTCTTAACAGCTGTTTGATTAAGGGTAAATGCCTGCTATTTGCTATGCTTTTTAGAGAGCAGACACATGCTTAGTCAGGTCAAAGGGTTAACAGCAATTAACTGTAGTTGCTTTTAGAGACAAAAGCGTTATTTCACAAAAGCATTATTTCACCTGCCGGCAGAATTTAAAAAAAAAAAAAAAAAGAAGAAGAAGAAAAGAAAAAAGAAAAGAAAAGAAAAAAAGGAGGCCCAGTGTGTGAGGGTGTTTGAACTGATTATGTTTAGAGGCTGGTTGTGATTGGTGGAGAAGGGCGTGGCTGATTGGGTAGTTTTGCATCTTGTCAGCTCAGGAGCACCCTTGCGCGTGCAATCTGTCTGTAACCTGAGGAAGCTAAAGACTGTACAACAAGGCTTAATAGAGCTTCATGGCCCAGCACTCTGTTTGTGGTGGCAGCTAAATGGAGTTTGTCAGGTTTGTCAATATGATTGATTTCGTGATTTTTTTTTTTTTTGTATCTTCCTTGTGCACAGTGTGACCATTTAATTTTGCAGAGGTAAGATTAAAGAGGCATAGTGCTTTTTAAAGTTTTTTTTTTTCCTTTTTAATGTTTGTTTATCACCTTAAGGCAGTTGCACAGTAACTAGACTCAGTTCGGACAAAACTGGGGAAAAGGGATAGGGAGCTGCAGTGTAGAGGCCTGTTTCTCAACTCTTCAGAAATATGTCAGAGCTTTAAAAATAAAATGTTTATATCTCTGCATTCTTTAATTTTTTTAAAACTTCTGTTGCTGTTCTTACACTGTTTTATTTTCATCCAGCACCAGAATTTTTGAAGCCCTTGGTAAACAATTACATATAAGAGAAGGGAATTTTATTTGGTGTGCTTCCTTTGTAGGTTATTACAGATGTAATATGTAAACAAATAGAATGATTATTACTCTTTTCATTCTGCCTGGGATATTTTCACTTTAGCTGACTAAATGGCTGTAAATTTGGGGAAAGAAAGTGGGGGGGAAACAACCGCACAAATGAATAAAATACTTTGTGAGATTTAAATGTCAGGTACTGTGATTGCTGAATTTATCTGATAGAAAATGTGCTGTGTGAAATTGAGTGAGTGAGCTTTGTTTTTCAAATCAACTCATGTTATGGACTCTAGTGCAATACATATGTAACGGGATCTGAATGTAGCAAAGTGAAGTGTCAGTCCTGCATACAGTACAGTATTGCAGTGCAAATGAGATGATTTCTCTAGTTTGGTGGCAGTGGGGAGGAGGGAACCCTTAGGAAGTGGGTGGTAAGTTTAGAGCAAAGTGCATTTTCACTCTTCCTCTTTGGAATTAACTCTTTCAAATCCTGCATGGTTTAAGGAAACAGAACAGGTCAGATTATTCCCACATTCACAAAACGTAAAAGCAAAATACCTTTGAAATGCTGTGTATTTATTTTAATAGATGTCAGCACTCTGAAAATGACAGTTTCTTCATTTTTAACAAAAACAAGTTTGGCAGCAGGCAGTGTGAATCATTCAATGGATGACTAAGATCTGTTTATGAAACTAAATAGTTGGATTTATTCTAGCTGTCAAAAATAAATTACTGAAGTTCAAATCTTGTAAAATATAAGTTAAACCTGGAAGGCTACTTTAAAAAAACCAAAATAATAAATTATATTTTATTTGGATCAAAGCTAGGTTTCATAACTAGCCCTTAAGGACCCAATCCTGAGACTCTTATGCCTGTGGGTTATTACCTATGGGAGGTGTTTCATTGAAATAAATCATTCTGAATAATGTTTGAAAAGGTTTACACCTGTATATGATAAAACACATGAATGTGTGTGTATATATAAAGTGTGTGTATGTATTTATATATCAATTGTGTGTGTATAAGTTCTGTCTTTTTGTGAATTGTGTATTTGTCACACTAGCAATATAGAAAATTGTAGAGAAAGCCCTGCTTCTGTGGTGGAATGGTTAAAACTCTTGTCTTCACAGCAATTGGCAAATATGTTTTCAGAGGACTTTAAATGACTACCTGTGACTACCTTAAAAATCATTGTTAAACATGTAAAAATGAAACCCAAATTCTGACTAAAACGTGTAGCTGACTTGGCCCAGAATGTGATAGAGCTGAACTGAAAACTGATTGGTCTGACACTTTATAATCAAAGTTGATTTATTGTTCATTAGTAGTGCATTAGCCCTTTCAAGCAAGACAGTTATTTGTGTAGTGGCCTGTCAAACAAAAGACTTCTAGCACCTGTCATTTCTAAACCATGAAATAAGCAACCAGATATTAAGATAATGCAAATAGAAATACCCTTGGACAAGGTAAACTGCCAGCAATTTTCCTTTTAGAATATTCTTTTATTTACAGTGGCTAATACTAGTGCATATACATGCATATGCACACACTAAAAATTAAAGGCATACATGTGTAATATAGATTGGTATCACCAGGATGAGGAATCATATTGAAATTCAACATGTATCTTTCATGATTGCAGAGCACTGCACGTGTAAAGGTAAAACACAAGCAGGATAATCCCTTGTTTAAAGTTGGTTATTAATTGGAAAGAAAGGAATGTTCTTTGTAGCCTTAGTCTTATTAAACAAACAAACAAAAAGTACAAACTCAAGACAGCGTTTATTTTGTTCATTGCTCACACCCCATTTTCCCCAATGAACAAATGTCATAAAGTGATATTCTTACAGGCAGGGGTTAATTTTATGAGAGCTTGATGACATCACAGTCAAGCTGTGAGAAAGTCAAAAAACATCGTCTGCCATATTCAGACAGATTTGCTCTGAATTCTCTTCCCCACTCAAAAAGGAATGATCCTGTGACACAAAACAGAAAACACCACAAGTGTCAAAAGAAAACACAATTAAAGAACTTTTGTCTGCCACCATAGAAACGAGGATTAATTTATGTTATTCTTGACCATGGAATGGAGACTATCTGCATGAGGATATATAATGCATTGTCTTGTGTGAATTTTCATTTGACAGGGATTTTGGAGGCTGTGATCTTAATTAAATCTCAGCTGACTCAAATAATGCATCTAAAGGCATGCAGTGTTGCATAACCTTGCTGAGTTGGTAAACCATAAATTAACAGAAAGCTTGTGATAGGAAGAGCTGCTTTGAAATGTTTTGTTTGCTATAGTTAGGGTGTTTTCTAAAGGTGCACTAAGACATGCTCTGGCCAGGCATTCCAACTTTCTTTAGGTTGACTAAACATGAAAAAAATATTGGATACCATGGAAGTGACATGGGAAAATAAAACGAAAGACCCTGACTTACTAGACCTGTACATGCTAGTGTTAATACAAAACACTGAACAATGTCTTGGTAATCCTTTATGCAAATTTTACAAGTGTAACTCTCAATTACATCCTGAAATCAATATTGCAGTGTAAATAGTTACCAAACAACCGAACTGATTATTATCTGCTGGTTATAATCAATCACACAGGCATCATTGAATAGGACCTATTATTCAGTAATGTCAGACAGTATAATCTGGTTTGTACAGAAGTTGTGTTGATGCTTAATGTAAACAAGAGAAAACTTGCAACAGGTGTATGTACAAGGATAAGTATGTTCCTTGGCCACTGAGATACAGTGAAACCTCTTAAGTGTAGTGCAGTCTTTTAAGTAGCCAGTTTTAGTGAATTGCTAGTACTTGAAGATGATAGATACTCCATATTCATTCATTTTGGATATGCTGAAGCGAGCTAGTTGGCTGGTTCAGTGTAACATGCTTTGTTATATTTAAAAGGATTGTACACTCTGGCAATCTCAGGGTATGACAGGCTTATTCCATCCAACAGTTTGGGGAGCTGCAAAGCAGTGATGTAATTGCTTGAGACATATCTCTTAAAATCATTTTATAGCAGTTCTAGCCAAATGTATGCTTGACAGCAACAGAGAGAACTTGTACTTAATTTATGAAAATGTTTATTTCTACAAGGTGAATTCCTGAGAGGATTTTTTCTTTCCCCCTGCTAGATTAAAGAAATACCTGGCATGGTGTTACCAATACTGGCAGTGCAAAACTGAGAAATTGCTAACACCGTAGGCTAATTTTTTTCTATTTTTTTGGCAAATGTCTTGAGCAGCTAGAAATAGTTCTTTTGTTTTGTTGAAAATAGAACTACGTTACTGAAAATTAGTTTGCCATAGTTCAGGGTCCAGTTAAAATGTCCTGTACTACTTTGTCTTGATAAGGTGCTTTCTTGATTACCTTTGTTTTCCATTTGTAAGAAAAGAGAGGGTAATTCATTGTGTTCTGCAAAACCGGCTGAAATGGCTGTGTGGGTATTTTGGAGTGTCATAACGATGACCAGTAGCCCCTTCTATAGCGTTTTTTTTTATTTTTAGTCTTTCCAGTGCAGTATGGTGTTACATATTTATATTTGTTTACTAAATGAATATTGAAGAAATAGAATAGGTGCTGAATAAATACACATAATTACTAATTAATCTCTGCACTGGTTTATGGTACATTTACCTTCATTGATCAAGTAAAATGCTGTATTACGGTGGGGAGGGAGACAACCAACAACTTGATGTGTTTTAATTTTTAGACTTTATATCTCGCCCTTAAATCTGAAACATCATTGTTCAAATAACTGAGAACAAGGTAAACCAACAGCATCAAAAAGGTCGGCTTCTGTGATTTCTCAAGGGCTTGTTATTTTGTACTTTCCAATTCTATTTGATGTCTTGACAAAACAAGATGACACGGGAGAATACATTAAATTTTGATTTTCATCTAACCTGTTACAGTGCTGGCAGCTTAATTTCTTTTACTTTTTACTGAAGATGGCTTTTTGCACAATTATTCTAATTGCCAACCTACTTTATGAAAAGGTTTCTTTATGGGCTTCCCATTTGCCTTGATTTTGCTAGGCATTTTTTTGAACGTGTTTTGACCTTTAACACACAGAGAGCTTGCTGGTTGGAGTGTGTCTTCATTAGAAGTAAATCAGTGAATGGCAAGATTGTCAAAGAAGCAACTGATGTTTTCTCATTAGAATCTAATTTGCACCGTTATGCTTAGCTGTGATGTACAGATGAAGGTATCTATGAAAAGTGTGAAAAGCTGCACATTTTAAGCAAATAAAGTTTACATGTATTTCAAAGGCTGTATTTCTGAACAGAATAATAACACCTAAAGTGTTTAAGTAGAACAGAAGTTTCTCGTAACACCATTTGACTATTTTCTATATGATTTAAGTAGTTGGGTTTAACAAGGTGAATACATTTTTTAAGTATCAGAGAGGTAGCTGAGTTAGTCTGTTTCTTCAAAAACAACAAGAAGTCCTGTGGCACCTTATAGACTAAGAGATATTTTGGAGCATAAGCTTTCGTGGGCAAAGACCCGCTTTATCAGATGCAACATTTTTTAATTTGCTTGTTAATTTTTTGAATTGCCTCTTAATATTTAAACTGACCAGTACAGGTCAGTAGAGTAATGCCCAAAATTAGAACAACAGATAGTTTCACATTGAACGCTCTAAGGAAGTAATAGATTTAAAGCGAACATACAAATAAATTCAAAATAATTCTGGTTCTGTTTTGGTGGAGGAAGAGAAGTTATTTTTTTTTGTTTATGTGTTTACTTTTTTTAATTTAAACCTGCCATAAGGAACAATATTCCTCCCTATATTTATTTTTTAGTTTACATCCAATTCTAGACAAATTAAATGCAGACACATTCTCCTTAATATATTAATGTATTAATACACAAATATTAGAAACCCAGTATGATACAGTTCAGTATATTAAAGATCTTGGTGGAGGGAGGAAGATATTTCAAAGAATTTTGGTGGGTTTGAGTCTATTTTGGAGGTATATGTTTGGGGTGTGCTATGGATTTTTGGGGTAGGGCAGAATTTGGTGTTGTCTTAATACTGTATATCTAACCCTTCCTAATAATTTGCCATAGTTTTTCTTGACTCATTATAAATATTCTCACTGATCTGAATATGACATTTATGTTACAATTTTTTCCTCATGTAGGTGGAGGATATCGAAAAAAACTTTTTTTAATGTAAAAAGACTTGAGGTGGAAAAGATTATTCTGCTTATTCAATGACTGTTTGTGTACATTTTACTTTCATCTGTATTTGACAAATGTTAAGAGTCGAAAGGATTTAATTTATGTAAACTGTATATTTTTATGCAAATTAAATGGGTATTTATTATAGCTGAAACAATTATCCTAGCACTTAGTAGGGAACCTGGTATGCATGAGAAGTGCTAGATAAGATCAAATCAAGTTCTTCTAATGTCCCATTCTGTGTATAAAAATAAATTTTACCATTTTTTTCTTTGACTAAAGAAGAATACAGAATTCTTTATAGCGTAGCTATTCTGGACTATTGCAGAACTCTGAGAGTCCAGATTAATAGGTTACATAAATCAAACGAAGATCTCACTTCTTGATAAAATGTAATAAACTAAATAATAAAAATAAAATCTTAATTGAATTTTAAAAAGGGATTCCCCCCACCCCCTCTTTTTTAATAGGGGTTGTATTGTTACGAAGTACTGTTATGCTAATAACTGACGATTTAGGTGATTTTACGTTAATCCAATAAACATTACCTGTCTTAAAGTGTTATAGAATATTGTGGCAAAATAGTTGTCTAAAAGTGAAATTCCATTTTGTATAATGAAACAGAATGATAGTTTCTGCATGAATAGTTCCAGCAATTTAGCTTTTCTGTTGTTGTTTGGAAGACTGAGGTACTATATCAGAAATGTTTTACACTCCCAGGGTGGATGTAGATGCTGTGTTCAATACTTCATTATTTTATAAGTATCAGAATACAGACTGTGACATTATGCTTTTCTGTTTGCCAGTCCATCAGTAGTGTGTCTCCTCTGTAGTGTCACCAATACTGGTCTGGATTTGGGATTTTTTTTTTTTTAAATATTGATTCAGTTAAGGCTTTCTGTGTTCTGTATTTTTCACATACTAATCTTATAGCAGGCACTCAAGTTAACAGTTATTTATTTACATAGTTCTATTTTTTCATGTAGCCCACTATTTTTAATTACTGCTCTAGTCTTTATTTTTTTTATGCATTTATTTATGGCTTTGCTCCATTTAACTTTTGGCAACAAAGCCTTCATCCAAAGAAACACTGTCTTGAAATCCAGGTACTTGGCATGATAACTTCAGGTGTGCCAAATCTGAATACACTATAACAAGGGGTGAGGGTTTTGCTGATGAAGATTGTAGTTTTGGAGGTTTTTTTAACCTAAAGAAACCATCCACATCTTAAATATATAGTTGACAACAGTACAGCCAACTTCAATAATAAGATGTGCACTTTTCATTCTGTGCTGGTTTATTCTGTATACAAGTTTGAACTAGCTGAAAATATTTGGTTAGTATTAAATTATGTTAACGTAACTGAAGAGGGGAAAAATAGATTATAATCATTTTCTTCCCCTTACCTGTAGCCTATTTAGGTAGAACAGTGCCAAATGCGTCATTGGTGTAACTCCATTGTTACAATGAGGATGAACTTGGCCCAAGTTCTTTGAGTTTTTCTTTTCTTTTTCTTGGTAAGCATCCTATAACATGGTATATTTGCAAGTGAAGGAGATGGACCACAGTGGAAAGGATTGTTGTAGAATCCCAAGAAACAACAAACAGAGCCTTGAGAGAAATATGAAGAGTTTGTAAGCAATTGTTAGTAGGAAAGACATTGTTTGCTGTTATTAGATGCCAGCAGGTCTATACTAGTAGAATTCCAAAAGCCAAAGTGCAGCTGTATTTTACTTTACCTCTACTGCCAGATTTACATGTAGCTGGGTGTCTCCCACCCTCTATTGTCAGTCAACAATTCAGCATGCCGTGCATCAAATATACCAACACCGGCAATACCATGTCCTTCTGAAAGTAGAAATAAACAACTAATAAGGGTGATTTCTATGGTTCTCTATTAGTTTAGCATTCTTTATATGTATCTGCCAGTAGTTTTAATTTGATCTTCAACTCCCTGAAGGCAGTAAGACATAATTATTTTAGTTCTTCATGAACTGCCTCCTGTGATTCATTGTTAACTCATAAAACATCCTCATTTTCATGTACTTAAACAGGTAAGCCATTTCCAGTGTAGGTTTGTAATTATTTTTGGGTTTGGCACCACATTGAAATTGACATTTGAGAGAGAAAAATCTAAAATTAACCTATAGCCCCTAGTTCAGGTTTGATTATCATGCAGAAGATCAGAAATAAATATTTTTTTCTGAAGTAATGTAAAGTATATTGTATAGCATCTAAAAATAAAGTTTAATTTTGACACAGTACATGCAAAAAGGGATCTTTGAATAGTAGAGACCTGTAGTTAAGAACTTAACATGACTGTTTTAAATACTATTGATTTAAACCAGTGGCTAGATTTTATGAATCAAAGTGTAATTTCTAAGCTTTGGCTATATTTCTCAACTCTAAAGCACTCCCTCTTGTGTGCCTTTAGCAGCTTTCCAGACATTCAACACAGGATTAAATGATAGTAGTTACAATGATCAATAGGTTAAGACCAGTACAATCACTCTTACCGCTAATGACCTCAGTAGTAATGGGTAATAAAGTGTGGGCTATAATAGCCTATTGCTGGTGCTGCATGCCCTTTGATTCCTAGTATTAGTAGGGACTAGCTACATGAAAAAGTTGGACATTGGGAGTTAAGAGAGTGGATATATAGACTATAATTCTTAACTGTTTAAAGTCCTTAAACAGAGCTCTTTTATTTTTTCATTGACACAATAGTTTCTGGTCTATTTGAATATGTTTGTTAATTTCCATAAGTTATTTTCATGATCTACTAGAGCAGAAAGTGGTTAAATGTAACTTTTCATTACGTTCATAAATTAAAGGTAGAGCCTACAGCTAACTTTTTTAACAGAGGAGTTTCAGGTGATGAAAGTTGAGTTTGTCAGTACATAGCTGCTCTCTGAAGGATGCCATGTACTTTTTTCTGCTCCATGTAAAACATTTCTGTTTGAGCACAGTTTTAACAGTTTCTGTTTAGAAATTCTGCATTGGAAGGTACACAAACACTTTTGAAATGTAGGGGCAACTCTTGCCCTTAGACTGTCATATGCAACTCCCATGGGAGTAGTGGGAGTTGTCCATCCATAACCAAGGGCAGAATAATGTGGCCCTTAGTATTAATCATTGATTTGTAGGGTTCATAGCACCCCACCCTGTTCCTGCCCGTATCCCTGGTTGTTGTCAGAAATCTGACAGAAGATTATTTGTATTGTATGTCTTCCAAGAATAGCACAGAAAACACACTTGCAAATGCTTCCTTTTCAGTTTGCTCAATCAGACTTCAACAAAAAGTAGTGTGAACCTCAAGGACAAGTAAACACTTTGGGGATGGAATAACAAAGAGGAGTCAATCTTAAAGGCTGGGATGGTGTCTGCAATAGATGAGTGAGACATTTTTGAGTTAAAAAAAATTATTTTAAAAATCACACGGCGTAGGATGCTTCCCAGGGTCTGTCTCAATTGGTGTGACACAGCTGTAGCTGTAGGAATATACATGCAGCTAAATCCTGGTCCAAACAGGATTGGGGCTTCACCATTGACTTGAGTATACCCAGGATCTGTCCCATAATTCAATCTTTATTTTTCATAATGATCAGATGTTACTGTTTCCTGTTAGTGGTGGTGGAGTGTCCAGGTGTAAGTTGTAGTGTGCCTTCAGAAGCACTCTTTTTATTGAGAACCCATGGGTGAACTCCCAGTGCTCTGTTAATGAGGTGCCAAATGCACACAACAATTTCTTTTTTCTTTTTTTTTGTGGTGGGGGAGGTTGTTTTTGTTTTGTTTTGTTTTTGTTCTTTTCCTTTGGTTGGTTTGTTTTCCCCTAAACAAATGTCTTAAAAGCAGTTCCCGGGACTTTCACACAACATGTACCAACAGCATTGGAGGGTGTGCACTGTACCTGCATCTGACCTTCAGGAACCATTTTTAGTTCATCAAAATTAGTGATGCTGAGAAATCAGGACATCAGTGCATAATGACTGTGAAATTAGGAATGAGAGCTTGCTATGCAAATGACAGGACAAATCATGTGAAAAAGTCAAGATAAACTGCATATTAAAACATAATGTTACATAAAATTAATACTGCATTTCTCTCTTGCTGACGACTACTCTGATTTTAAAAAAAATCTTTTATCTTCTGATCAGCTATTGTCTGCTGATTTTTTTTTAAAAATGGTGCACAGAGAAAGTGCAAAACGTGTTATTACCTTTTATTGTAATACATGAGATGACAAGAGATCCCTTTTAACAAAGTATATCCTTTACTGCTTTTAGTTCTGTGCTGTCACATATTTGATTTGAAACTGAAGAAAAGTAAGGTGCTTAAATATTACTGTTAGAAGTCATATGGGTTTTGTCTTTTTTGCTCTATTGTTGTATTTTTTTTCTTTTTCTATTTTCTTTTTCTTTTTTTATCATCATTTCTAGTGAAATAGTCTTCTTGCATTACTGGGACTGACAAAATGGTTCTCATGTAGTCTGCAAATTAAATACAAGTGCAGTGATTATTTTGAATAGCTAAATTACATTCTAGAAAGCTTGCAGAATTCATAGCATTGTCATTAGGTATCCGCTTGAATACAATTTGTGTAACCTTGGCCAAGACAGCCTGTCATTTTAATGTCAGTGTTTTATCTGAACAAGACATCATCCTTTCAGATACAGTGTACAGGTTCCTTGCAGAGATGCCCGTGCAGAAACGTGTTAACAGTTGCAAATATGAAATGCTATCAAGTTCATCACTGTAGCTGTTTGTCACTGAAATGTCATGGAATGCGGCTTTTAATGGTATCTCACGTAATATGAAAGAATGGAAGACATCTGTATGCTGGGTGAATATGGAATGGTAAAGACATCACAGTAGGGTCTTCCTGTTTAAAATTGCATAGGAACATAGGTGTAGCTAGTCACATCCCTGAGTTTTCACTCATTTTCTTAAAGTCCTTGTTTTATGAGGGTCTAGAGCCCATCCGTCTGGGACACCTGATATTTCTTTGTGTGTCTGTTTTTCTGAGTTGACTGTTTCTTGTAAATATAAATCTTTCTTGACAGCTTATACCGTATTCATATATTTAAACAATTTCATTGCTATAATGTTCTGCAGAAAGAGGACGTGGCTGGGAGAAAATGAAATCAGTGCTTTCATGTTTACTCCAATGAGCTCTAAGCGTTCTTCATTATTTTGGTACTATAGAGAATGAGAAGTTAGCAACAACAGCAGAAAATCGGTTGGTGTTGTAGACCTAGCAAAGGGTGAACAATTATTGGGTGCTTAAAATGAAAAAGTAGACTCAACTGTTGTGGAAAGTGTTCTGACTTCTTACACACAGTGTGTTCATGCTCTAGGTTCCAGTGTCAGTGGCTATGATGACACCTCAAGTTATCACTCCCCAACAAATGCAGCAGATCCTCCAGCAACAAGTGCTAACTCCCCAGCAACTCCAGGTCCTGCTCCAGCAGCAGCAGGCACTCATGCTTCAACAGGTAATTGTTTCTTTTACAGCTGTGAAGATGGCTGTTATAAGTGAACTAACGTCTTTGAATATTCCAGTGATGGAAGCTGCCTGCGTACTGGAGCACAAATCGCAGGAGCTACACTGTAATTGCTCCTTTATTTTTGAAGCTAGCTGTTGCTATTGAAAACATAAGTGCAAGGACTAAAACTAAGGGCCTTTCCCAACAGACCGTCCTACAGTTGCCAATATTGCTTTCACCTTGGTACCTCACTTCCTTCTGACTAGTTGGAATAAATGGAATATAGTGGAGAGAGATTTTTGTTTTAATGTGTTAAACCCATATGGAACAATATGACCTGTTAAAATTGCATCCAGAGAAATATACCGTATCTGTAGGCCTTAACCTTTGAATTTCAGTAACCGATGTACCCCATTTCAAAATGTGAGCCTGTGCTAGTTGAAAGTTTGCAACAAATGAAGTATTGTTTTAAAGTTTACTTATCTGAATGTACTTCACAACATTCATTCTTTAATTCCATGATGACTTTAAAGGCCACTACAAGCTAACCTTGTGTATGCTTTCCTCACTGTCACTCTCACTCACTCATTCATTGAGTACATGTCTACACTTTGTACATTTACTATCCACTTGGGAAGTAGGGAGGAGGGGAGAGGTATTCTCTGTGATGTCCGTATGTATTGAATAAAAGGTAATACAGTCAAGTCGTATCATTTAGAAAGCATGTATGTTTCACAACAGAGATTTACCAGGCACTCTCAGGGAGGGCATTTTGGCTTTGTTTTTACAATCAAAGGTCATTCCTTGCCTTATTTTAATTAGTTTGTGTAGAAAATGGTGTTTTTCATCAGTTCATTTTGGAGATTACTTTTCAAACGATAATGCCAAGAATAGTCAGTGTGCACTGAATTTATTGTCGAGTTTCAAACGAAAGGTCAGACCATTACAGATAAAAGGATGCTGTTTCTCAAATCACAGTTTGTGTGTTGCACCAAAAGGGGCACTGACTTGTCCCTCTACTTTGCTACTTACCGTGTTTCCTCTTCTTTGTAGCAGCAGCTTCAAGAGTTTTATAAGAAACAACAGGAGCAGTTGCAGCTTCAACTTTTACAGCAACAACATGCTGGAAAACAGCCTAAAGAGGTACAGACAATACCCCTTTTGCTTTCAAACCACAGATCCCAGAGGACTGCCTAGTGGCTATTAAACTGTCATTCATCTTATAAATGATTACACAATTGAGCTGACTCTATCAGGTCTCAGCTTTCAGCTTTAGAGTTATTGTCCTGTTTTCTTTTATTTTCCTGTGCTTTCCATTTGCTTGCTGCCACATATTTTATAGCCCAGTATTACACCTTGATGTTCTGTGTGAGTATTGGAACAAGTATCCTGAGTAGTATCTTAGGAGAGTGTGTTTTTGGAAGTAAGTTATTTTACACTGGGTGAAAATAAGGAGGCAGTAGTCAAGATGCTGTGCTCTCAAACCAGGGAAATACTTCAATAGGTTTTGAGTGTAGGTTCACTTTATCAAGGCAGAGTCTCAGATTACACATTTGTCATAGCTGTATCTTAGAACAAGAACTGCATTTAAGGAACATTTGTTGTGACACATCAACAAAATCTGAGATGCAAAGATAAGACTGCAGGGCCAGCCTCAGCTCTTCACAATGTGTCTAGGTATTACAGTACACATGCTATGTGGACTAGCAGGAGACATGATGGGATGTCACTGCCATACGGAGACTGAATGGGGCAAGTTAAGGCCAAAGGTGTCCGAACTTTGAATACGTTTGCTCTCTGAATACATTAGCTTTTATCGCAATCATAACTTTGCATATTTTGTTACATTCAATTCCTTGTACTGTGGTGTTGAGGCTATTATTATTTAAAATTTAAGAAACCAAAATTCCTCCATGAAGTGCATGAGAAGCTATATAAATCCATGTTCAGGGATATTACGTTAGTCAGTCTGTGGCATCAGAGCCTGATTGGCCAGCTCGTAGTAAGCTGCTTCTTGAGTAAGCTGCTTCTTGGCACGAGATGCTGTGTAGTGCCTTTCATATCAGTGATGCGTTCCTGTCGCTGTGGCAGGCATACTGCACTAAGAACACATAATATAAAAGACCCTATCAATTTTTTTTTTAATTTTTAAATTTGGTGAGGTGTGCCACCTTGCCATATTCCAAACCAGAACGAATTTTTGCAGTTAAGCTTTAAACCACTGAAAATAAGGGTTTACAGTGGAAACTCCAACCCAATCTTCACTACGATGTGCAAACGGGCACCACTATAATAAAAGGGGAACAGATTAAAAAGTGTCTAAAATGTAAATCTAAAGGACTAGTGGTAATTAAAATGGAAATGGCACAGGGAGGGAAGGCATGTAATTGTGAGATATCACTGTGCAGAATGCTCTCAGCTTTGTTTTGCTGGCTGTTTTTCTAATTCAGTAGGGCTTACTCATCAGTGGCAGTTCAGTGTGCGTTAATGACTCTGGGATGCAGGCATCACTCTGGACAAAGAAATGATTATTGTGCGGTCAAAAGAAGTTCAAAGACGAGAAGGGAATTTCAGTTTTTTCCTTAGAGATCCACGTTCAAGAGCATATAAATTAAGCCAAATGTTAAAAACCACAGTCTGAAAGCTGACTTCAAAGTCACAACTCTCTAATTAATGAACTGCGAGCTTCAGTTTGGACAAGTCGTGGTTTGATGCGCCCATAAATCAACATGACAGGTCTGTTTCACAGTCTCAGACAGTGCTTGTCATTGAGTCACATCAGATGTAAACACAGCAGAAAAAAAGAGGGAATATGAAGGAGGTGCAATTGATCAACAGAATTGGTAAAAACCCACTTTTGAAGCGCATTATGCATGATCACAGGAAATGGCTATAGCCTCAAGAGGCTTTCTCCTTCTGCTGTTGCTTTTTTGAATCAGATTTCTAACAGCCTTCAAAAGGGAGAATAAGAATTATGGAGCTTCTCCCCTGTGGCTGGCAGGCAATAACCCCCTGTTGTTATTTTGTGCTTCTTTCTTTTCAAAGGCGTCAAAATTTAGTTTTTTAAAGATCTTTAACTCTATATTTGAAGACAAACAATAAAGGGCTGCCACTGTCATTCTTATCAGTTACCAGGGATTGTATTTTTTCTTTCTGTTGCCACTTCTTATTAACCTCTTATTTGGTCTATTAGACATAGTTTTGAATGCAAGCCTGCATGCTGAGAGAACATGAAAGTTCAGATGAGCTCAGAGGGCAGATAAAGAAATTTGAAGGGGAAAGTTACACAGCAGAATGAATGATAAAAGTTAACTCTTCTAAATTGCTGTTGTCAGACAGGAGAGCATCTCAGACACAAAGATGATGGCTTGGAGTTGAAAGAAAAAATACTTTGTGTTAAAAGGCAAGAAGAGAAGTTAGACAATGTGATGGCATTTTAATATCTAATGCACTGAGTTACTGTGGTCACACTTCTGATATTGCACTATCCAGAGTTACAAAAAGAAAAGACTCCTTCCTGTTTTAAGAAGAATATTATAATATAATAGACATTGGAGAATAAGGTTCCAAGACACTTCCTTTTGCTTTTAGTATTTTTTAGATTATTTTAGTTAGAGGCCTATTTCAACAATACATCTCATCCCATAGGTTTTTCTGCCCTTCTTTTTTGAGCTGAAGAGGGTGTTCTTGCTAAATTAGCATGCAGTTGGTGGTCCTTTTTTGTACCTAAAATAATAATAGAGTCACATGCTAGCAGTTTTGTGATGTGGATTGGTGGTTATAATTTTAATAAGGTTTGAACTGGGACATTGACAGATGGAACAAGTGTATTAATTTACTGCATCCCCCAGTCATTAGTGTCTCATAATGCTGTACTATCAGTTTACTAAAAAATAAAAAAGCCCCAAAACCGTATTAGTCAGAGATTTGACCTATAACCAGAACAATATACAGGAGTTCTGCAACCTTTTCTTTTATGTTATATTCAGGGGTAATTTACAGCTTGAGACAGAGCAAGTTCTGCACACAATTCCCATTAGTGATCACAAGAGCTCTTTCTGTAACTCACTTCAACCTTTTTAAAAAAAAAAAAAGAAAAAACCTAGTTCGTTGTGCCCACAAAACTGATTTCCTGGTACCTGACAGAAGTGCCTGAGAGAAACAGTGGACAGAATTAATTTTTAAATGTAGCAGAAGAATCCCATTTTGTGCATTCCAGTTGGGTGAAAAGGATTGTTTTAAAAAGGCGGTTTGTCCTCCAGCAGTTTTGACAGTTTATGTTAGGCGGTAGGGAGTAACCTAAGAAAGGAAAACAGACCTTTGACAGACGCTTTAGGGAGGGGATCAAAAATGCAAGTTTTATCAGGATATTTCAGCATTTTAACACTGACTACTGACCTGACAACAGGACTGCACTGAGACCTTTTTTGTATGCATTCAATTGTGAGAAGTAAACAAACTGACTTGTATCCTGTGTTTGGTAACTGGGTGGGGAGCACAGTTTGGCAACTGTGTTGCTTTTAAATTCTTTCTTGGACAATGGGCCTTGTATACTTTTATATCCTGGCTTTTCAAATATAGAGAGCTTTCATGAGCTGAGAAGACAAGCAAACGGGCATCAGTCAATGTATATAAATAAGGTGTTGTAAAATCCTAATTTACGTTAAGATGGCGAGTTACCAACATGTCCAAATCAGGGAGTATTTTAAGTCAGTTTTTTATGTGATAGCATTAACATTTCTTTTATTATGAGAACATCTGAGGAGCCGAAAAAATTATTCAGACATGACCATCACTGTCATTGTGGTTCATGTTAACCTGAAAACTTGCAAAATGGGGAAAGCAATTGGGTCATTTTGAGCATGCTGTTTTATAAATGAAAATTCTGCCTCTTAGTTTTAATTTGTTTAAATTTTTGTTGTCAGTTCTGTAGATTTTGTTTTTTTCAGAATAGAGCTCAAATAACTTTCTCAGTGGTATGGGGGTAGGTCTGAAATTGGTTATTAACGTTAGATTGGTTGGGCTTTTGCTATAAAATAAACTATTTGAAGATTACAGAAAAAGTTGCTTCCATTACTCTTAACTTTCGCAAATATAAATATAATATTTTTAACCAAGCTGTTGTCGAAATTGAGCATGACTGTTCTGGCTCTTTTCTCATCATTTCACTGATGCCTCTCCTGTGATCTGAATGGAGCATTCCATATGTGAATGGAGTGAATTCCTTCACTTTTTTCAGGGGCTTTTAAAAGTGTAGGGCCAGATTCTCAATTGGTATAAACCAATGTTACTTCAGTGGATTTCACTGTTGTGTACTGGCTGAGGATCTTTAAAGTAACAGTCAGGCATTAAAATGAAGGAGGGTGAAAAAGGTCAAGATTGGACTCTATTTAAAAGTATCTGTGCCTGCAGTTTTGTAAGAGTTAATTTTCTTTCCATAATTGTTAGCTATAATGTGGATAAGACCTCCACCTTGATATGATTCCTAGCAGATTAGGGATATTAGATAATTTCCTTCTATTTATTGTACTGCTGCACTGTATTATCTTTCTATCACTCAGATAATTACTAAGGAAATCTACATAAATTGTTTTTGGCTAGCACAAGGAACTGCTAAACACTGGCATGATGTATTGATATTTTACACAACAAAAGTTTTCCTCTTGTCATTGCACAATAAATAAAAAGATATTTATCAAAATGCAAAGCCTTTTGTGGCTTTTTAAGAACAAAGCAAATAAAATACAAGATGAGCATAGAAGCAAAACCTAGAGGGTTCCTTAAGTGAAGCAAAATTAAGGACTATGAAGCTTGGAGTACAGTATATATTAAACACTCACATTCAAGTAAGATGATGTTTGCTAAATTATGAATGTATGTAATTAAAATCTAGTGGCTGTTTCTATGAAAGATTTACAATGTTATTTCATCGTTTGTCATGGCTAATTAACAATATTAGATGAAGTTTTTCGTCTTCAAAGGTCTGATTTTTTTCTCATTTATTTATGTCAGAAGTGATAAACAGAGTAGTTAAAAGCTTCTCCGGGCGCACTAGTGAGAAAAGCAACATGTTCTTTTACACCTCAAAGGTTCAAGGTTCAAATCCCAGTGGAGTACAGCAGCTCAGTTTTCTTTATAGTGCGAATAATTAAAATTTTCAAAGTGCAGAAAGTAAAAGTCTTAAATATAGTACAGAACAATTCAATATACAGGTGAAAGTACTGTAAGTTGATTAATGAATAAGAGAGTGCAAGTATAGAAAATGCAATAAATTAACCCAATCAGTTGCCTTAATAGTTGAGACAGTCCTAGCATGAGTAAATGGAGCATGGCACAGGATTATTTTTCATTCCTCTTAAGTATGATATGACCTTGCAATACGATTTTCTTTTCATCCCGAAAGGATCACCACAGGCACTTTATATTACACATGGGTTGCTTTATTCACCACCAATGTGCAACCATCTCTGGGGTCAAACTTCTGTAGCTCAATACAGCATAACAACTTAGACCAAGAAACGTGGAATAAATATTTAATGTGATGTGCAGGAGGAGTTAAGGAAGGATGTAACTGCCCAGTGTGGAATATGGCTACAACCTTGTGGTTAACACTGCTGCTGAAATAATGACTTGGGATCTTTAACGAGAGATGGTCAGGGCCTCCTTTTGATATCATTCCTTGGTGCTTGAAGATGACTGTCCTCAGACAAAGTGTTTTGAAACTGAGAGCTGTTCGCATGCCTTTAATACTTAGTTCTGAAATGACACCTATGTCTTTTCCCTCCCCCTTTTCAGCCACAGCAACAGCAAGTGGCTACACAGCAGTTGGCATTTCAGCAGCAGCTCTTACAGATGCAACAACTGCAACAGCAGCACCTCCTGTCTCTACAGCGCCAAGGCCTACTAACGATCCAGCCTGGACAGGCTGCCCTGCCTTTGCAGCCTCTTGCTCAAGGTACGTGTGTGGGAGTGTTCCCTGTCATTGGTGCGCTTGTACATCCACTCAGGAGAGATTCCAGCATCACCCAGCTGGTGAGCTTGGTTTGTGTTTCTCCTGGTGATGTATTTTCATATATGCCTCAGTGCACATAAAATTTATTCTGCACAAGGATGGGAAAAATTGATTCATGGATGGTAAAGATTAGAAAGAACATTGTGTACCACCAGCAGCAGTAACCCTTTTGGGTCTTGAGCAAAGATCTAGAGATGTACCTGTCTCATAGAGCTGGAAGGGACCTTAACAGGTCATCAAGTCCAGTCCCCTGCACTCACAGCAGGACCTGTATCACCATCCCTGATGGACTTTTTTTTCTTTTCCCCAGACCTCTGAATGGCCCCCTCAAGGATTAATGTCACAGCCCTGTGTTCATAAGGCCAATACTCAAACCACTGAGCTATCCCTTGCCCACATCAAAATGAGATTAAAGCTCCCCCAGGCTGGGAGAGTAGTGGATAAGAAATGAATTGACAAAGGCACATTAGAAGGTTTGTAACTCTTCTGGGGAAGCAGAGCAATGAAGCGTTGGATTGCACTGGCCTAGGGGTGGTCACATGGTATGAAGACTGGGTTCAATTTGTATGCGTGTCCAGAAGGCTAGACTTGGGCCTCCAGAGTCTACTAATCTAGAGCTGTTTAAAATAGGTGTGCTAGGAAGATTACTGATACTTTGGTCGTGGCTAGGAATAGGTGGCGAGTAGCCATTCACTTGTTTTTGGCACTTGAGGTCCTTTCTGGCAGGAAATAAGACCCAAACATTACCCACTGGTGGGAGCTGATTCCCTTTTATCTCAAGGTACAGGCAAAGGTGGGAATGTTTAGGGTTTTTTCCATACCTGCTTTACTCATCCTTCACTCATCCTCAGTTTCGCTGGAAATCTAAATGCAGTGGACCAAATCCTCAGCTAGCGTAAACTGGCATAGCTCCATCCTCCTCTCAAGCTGAAGCAAGCTGGGATTAATTCTGTTGATGTTACTAGCGTTATGCTGGCATAAAGTGAGAAGCAGACGCTGGGCATCTTTCCACAGTCAGTCACACACACTGCAGTAAATTAGTACTCCTGAACTACATAGGTTATGAAATTTTGTTTTAAATGTGTCAATAACTCCTTTTTATTTAGCAATACTCTTGAGAATGGTTAAAAAAATCTATGTTTCATTCCTTCTCTTTTTCATTTTTTCTGAGTGTATCCATGTTGCAAGCCTTAGGACACTGAGATCAGCCTCAGCCCAGGCTGTTCTTATTAAGAAGGCAGATTGTTCAAAATTGTCATGGCTTGAGAAAAAGCAGGTCTTTAAAGTCTAATGCTGGTGTTTCTGAAGGGTTTTTCACTTCTCTTCTCCCCTCTCCTCCTCTTCCCCCAGTCCCCCCCCCAAAAAAAACCCCCGTAAATGTGAAGAGCTAGAGGGTAGCTGTGTTAGTCTGTAACTTCACAAATAGCAAAACAGACCTGTAGCACCTTAGAGATTAACAAATTCATTAGGTGAGGAGCTTTCACAGCTTCCACAAAAGCTCATGATTTTATGAGTTAGTTAATCTCTAAGGTGTTGTAAGACTGCTTTTTATTTGTAAATTTAAAGAATCAGTTCAGCCTCTCAAACTGGCTCAGGCTGAATGATGTTACCTCAAGGCTCAAACCCTATAGTGCATCTATATTCGGATACACTCACTTTTAAACAGAAGGAAGAATTTATGCTCCACTGTTTCCCCACAAATTACACATAATCTTGCAGGTGAAAGGGTGATGTAACCCACAAGTTTTAGCCCAGGTGGAGGTTGGGAGATACCTTCATGGACAGCTCATTGTCTAGTCTGGGCCACGCATTTACTACTATCCCTTTTCCAACTTCAGTTTGAAAAGATTAAATTCTGCATGCATTATTTATGGTCTGGCTGCATACATTAGGGAGGCTTCATGTTGAATTTGGCACACATGTAAATCTCCCTGGCTGCATCTACATTAGGAAGTTCTTTTGAAAAAACTGGGTTCTTTCCGAAAGAACCCACAGATCGTCTACACACAAAATGCACTCTTGCAATCTGAAATCAAAAGAATGCAGCACTTTTTCCGGCAGCCCTCTTCCTCTCCCAGATGAGGAGGAGCGCCTTTTTCCAAAAGGTTCTTTCAGGAAAAAAAAGTGTGTAGATGCCCCAGGTGCCCTTTTTTTTGAAAGAGCGGTACTCATGGCAACAGATTTCTCAATCCCTGGCCAATTCTTTTGAAAGAGCAGGGTCTGTGTGGATGCTTTTTTTTTTTTTTTTTTTTTAAATCTGCTTTTTCATGTGCTCTTTTGAAAGAGGTTTTTTTTGGAAGAGGTACTTCCAGAAGAACTTCTTTCAAAAGATCGCTGTATTGTAGAATCATCCCCTTTAGCTTCAGTGGTAGAAGCTGCATCTATGAGCACTGCAGGTTCAGGCCTTTGATATTTACTCCTCCTCTAGGACATCATTGTGAACAAGGGATGATGGAGGTGGGGCAGAGGGAATGTAGTACAAATCTAAGCCTGAAGAAGGGCATGGAGGCTATAATGTTTGTACTTGCCAAATGTTATAGTGCGCATTAATTACACCTTCAAATTTATTATTGCAAACATCGCAAGCTGTTCCTACACATGCACTGGACTCCAGCTTCAACCTTTCTAATTTTTCCCACAGCTCCTATCCTATTAAGTTTGCTCAGTAAGGTTCATAGTATAGTACATCAGTTAAGCTGTCCAGAAGAGGGCAATTGGGCAGTGACAAGACACGCTCATGTGTAATGTGAAAGAAATGAATGTGGTGATGCATGAAGTGTAATCTGTGCAGTAGCACATCAGAAACACCAGTGGGTAATTCAGCAGTCATGACATTGATGGATATGGTTAGCAGTGTAGTGTAACTATTAGTCCCTACAACATTAGGAAGGAACATATTTAAAACGTAAGAGGTGCCTAGCTGCATGCTAGAGTTCACATAAATATAAACAAAGATGCTTCAGAGGTGTGATTCTAGAGGGGAAATGGACTGTAATGTTGATATCTTTTGTGAAACTGGGACACAGCTTAAAAAAAACTTGACAATTCAGACAGGTTGGAGTACAATACTTTTTTTTATCATCAGAGAGATGATGGTTTAAAACTGATGTCATTATGAGGTTTAAATCAACTTTCTGCTTCCTTGAACATGGTCACCTGGGTATGGCAGTACAAGGACAAAAAGAGGTTGAGCATCTCAGTTTGTCTTTGAGCCAGTGATACCTGAGGTTGTGAAATTGAGTTCCAGGAACAGTAATCTGTCAACTGTCCCCACAGCATACATTTTTTAAACCCATGCCTGCATTTTCTTTCATAATGAAAGGGACTAGTTGTCCTGAAAAATGCAATGATGAGCCAGAGTCACGATTCAAAATAATGTGTAACAAATGCTTCAATTTAAGAAAAGTATCTCTAGTCAAGCCTTTTGAGAGTATTTTACCTGAGTGGAACAAATACATTAAAACACACAGAAAGCTTGAGTAGATGTAGGCATGTGCTCATGACAAATTAAAACATTTGCCATGTTCAAGATGGCAAACAGCATTTGTACTATTTAAGAAAAAAAAAATCAATGAAGTGAACCACAGTTTGTAAGTAACTTTTGTTTCGGTTTTCTGAATTTGTTCATTGCTTAAAACTACATTTTTGTTTCCACACTTGTGGTTGTCTTGTGCTAAATAACACATCCTCTAATGTTGTATTTTTGTCGTCTTTGCCGCTTTGTACTTGGACACATCCACAGCCACAATTTTAAATAAAGCCAATTTGAGAAATATTCTGAACTATTAGGGCTATTTGTTCAAATCAAGCTATAAAATTAATTTGTGCAAATACCACATTGGATCATGATTAAGTACAAATAATAGGCTAGAGGCATCTAGTTGTTTGCTCTCACGGATTAGGCAAGTATAGGTCTAAATCCTGTTGTTTGCACTCAGAAAGTTGCCCCTTAATATTAAAGGGAAATCATATAAGGGTAAATTACATCCATTATTATGTTAATGGATTTATTTGGTGTGATTTTGGTATTTATTCCATAATTTGGGAATATACATTTAGTGGCACTGTATTTAATGGTGATTTAGATTGATGAGCAATAAGCATATCGTTCATTTGTCACTTTGACCATTTAGTTAGGAATCATCTGTGGAATTATTGTTGAAGAGTTAAGTTTTGCTTTTGAACCAAATGATTAGGCCATTTGAAAGTAACTGGTATCATTTGTGTATATATAGATGAGGTCATAATTCCAATTCTATTACTTAATCCTGTCCTGAAACCCTTGCTCTTGTTACCTACACTGATTTCTACTAGACAGAATTTGCTGCCTTACACTTCCAAACTGAGCATTACAGTCACCATTCAATGTATGGACCTTCCCCTCCACTCTCTGATTTGCTCACCTTGATTATCCTTTTCTGGTTTGTCCTCCTTGCTTACTGTTTTTGGTTCTCGGTGCCTTCAATATTGAGTCTGTTCTGGTCTGGCTATGGTCTGAAGAAGTGGGTCTGTCCCACGAAAGCTCACCTAATAAACCATTTTGCTAGTCTTTAAAGTGCTACTTGACTGCTTTTTGTTTATTCAGTGTATGGGTGTAATTCACATTTAATGTTAATAAGAGTTATGCATGTGTGTTAAGTGTAGAACAAACCTACCAACTTGCAGAAAGGAGGTTACTGCTGTAACACTTAAAAGCTTTGTCTTCAGATGCAGCTTTAATACATCCGAAAATGATTCTGCGAATTCCAAAGATTTCCTCAATTAAAACTCGACTGCTGATTTTGGCAAAAAATAAAATAAGTGGACTTTTAGTCTTTCTATATTTATTTGTCCCCCACAGTAAAAATAGGTGTCGTGGACTCATATGGTCTCATATCAATATGTTATCATCAACAGACAGGCCTATTCACTATTGTTTCAATTGAGTAAACAATGGCCTAAGGGTCAGCCCTATTCACAGGTAATTGTTAGTGTGCTGACAGTCCTGTCAAGCGTGTTAGCTAAAAATACACCCCACACTGTCACTTTGCAAGGTGTTTGAAAATAATCACCCAGATGCAACAAAACAGGACATAGGCTTGTGTACTGACCTTTCTCTTTGTCTAATTTGCCTCCAAGGTTTATTTTCAGGGGACAAATAATAATTAAATATGTCCAATAAGTAAATGCTCATTTGGGACAAAAACCATCACAATAAAATTGGCATTTGATATTTATGAAAGATAAATACCTTAGCTTTAGAGAAATAGACGTGTCCTAAGACTGTCTGATCACAATGTATAAATTGACGCTTCTCTTGCAATATATATTAATTGCAGATACTTACTCATTTTTAGGGTTTTTTTTTTTTGTTTTTTTTTTTTGTAGTGAACGGTTAGCAGAGACCAACTGTTTTTGTTAATGCTACTCTCAGAAAGGCGGGGAAGGTTATTGGTCTGTCGTGCAATAATTTACTCCTCTTTGATATGCAAACGATCCACGGTGAATATAAAAAAAAATCCTATCAGACTCATTTCACAGTTCTTAACCACTTAGATTCTCTGGAGTCTATCGCCTCATTAGACCAGTGCTCTCCAAAGCTAGCATAATTAAAATCTTTAACAGTTTAGCAAAGTAAAGATGTTTGGCTGATCACGTTGAGATGATTATCTATCCATTGTATTCTAAATGACAAAAATAAATTAAATTTAGACCTTGGCATTTTTTATTATGTGTTTCAAATGAATATAAGGCATACTGCCTCCCCCCTCCTAGTACCCTAGGTTTGGTTGGAGACGTGTCTGTTTGAGCTGCTGCTGTGTATTCAGAAAATGGCAGATTTCCTTAGGATAGCTGCAGAATTACAGCAGACTAAAACAATTAACAGTGAACCAAACACCCAGAAATTCCAGTTCCAAAGCAGATGTTTGTGGTCTTTTTTTTTTTAAAAAGACCTTCAAGATTTGACTTTTTAGATGTCTTTAAAAAATGTCATCACTTCTGGTTATTCTGTTCTCCCATGCCCTTCTGAAATAGTATTGAAGTGTTCTGCGTTGTGAGGTGTTAGATCAATGCATTCTGAATAAAGGTTATGTTTATAACATGATCAAAGTATAGCATCCAGGTTGTACTGGGCCCGTGTTACTCCTAGTGTATCTCCAATGATGAATTTTATCCCACTGGTGTTTTGCAAAGTTCTCTTAGTGCAGAATGCTGGTTGAAGATTGTAAATAAAGCTAGTGTCCATTTTGATACCCCTGTGAAACAGCATTTCTTGAAGCTTATTTTATATTTTCATTTTACTTTGAATGGCTCGTTAGCATTGATCTAAAAAAATGACAGTAATAATAGTGTTACTTGTATAGAAAGTTATACAGTTTTTCAATAGACACATCCATCAATTAAATGAGCAGTACTAGAAACCAAAATTAATGAGAAAGATAGGTGTGTTAATGAAATAATCATAGTGTAATCAATTTGAGTGTTAAAATTTGAAAAGCATTCCAGGAAGACAATATGAATTCATAATTTATGTCTAAAAGTGATTAATAAAAACTGTATTTAATAACAAAGCTATTTGTCATCATTTAAACCTAAACTGCAAAATTAGTCATAATGTAGTTCATGTTGTCATTATAACACAGTTGAATAATTTTATTTAAATATCTTCCTTGGTTTTAAAAATAGATCAGAATGTAGTTTGCTCTTTTTAAAAATGCAAGAAAACTTCTTCAGAGGGCTGCAGAGTATAGTCTGGCCTCAGTTTCTTGCAGTCATCTCACAGGCAAAATTCGTTTGGAGCTCTGCCTCCAAAGGGACTCTGGGATTGGGCTGTCTGGTACAAAAATCATAGAAATACTAATTAACGGCACATTTCCCCCCCCCCCCCCCCGCCCCAAGAAATCTTGCTTTAATAGGAACTGCATGTTGGGCGCTGATCAATTTAGCAGGAAGCATGAAGTGTTACTTCTGTATTAGCCTTTAGTTTAAAAAAAAAAAAACAGGGAGAACTAACACTAGGCTTTATTTACTCACTCTTTGATTTAATTACTGTTTTAAGACGGCCACATTAGCTGTTAATTGATTTAATTATCCAATTTGTTTGTTTTAGGCATGATTCCAACAGAATTGCAGCAGCTCTGGAAAGAAGTGACGAGCTCTCACACAGCAGAGGAATCCGCAAGCAACAATCACAGCAGTTTGGACTTGTCCACCACATGTGTCTCCTCTTCAGCACCTTCTAAGACCTCCTTAATAATAAACCCCCATGCCTCAACTAATGGACAGTTATCAGTCCACACTCCTAAAAGGGAGAGGTAGGTGCTGGTAGAATATACATCTGTCTGTGTGTAAACCAGTATCTGGTTATTGTGATATCGGTGCCTCTTAAGGGGGGATTAATTTCAAGGATGGCCAACAGCCTAACCCACATTTTTCTTTCTCCTCCCATTACTGGGTTTACAGAAGATTTATGATAGGACAGAATTTGGCCCTTTTGTTTTAGGTCTTCATGGCTTGCTAATTGGATCGACGTTACATGATGCATGCATGTTATGCAGGCACGATAAATTTATTAAAATTGTAATGAATACAATCTTTGTGAAGGTTTTAAGTGTTTTAACTTTTCCAACATATTGTTAAGATGTACCCTGCGGATGTAAACCAGGGTGAGGAAGAATTGGTTGTTCAGTACCTCCCATTTTATCAGACATCATCCACTTGTTGCCATGTTGTAGTCCTTTATCTTACTCTATGATGTATGGTTGCAGATCTTCTGTACTCACCCATTCTCCCAGAACAGAGCAGACTTGAGTTCACCAGGTAGCTAAAAAGTGCAGTATGTGTTTTAAAGTTCTTGTGAGTTCAGATTGCTTGCGCAATGTTGGTTTTAAAATGTTGGAATTAATTTGTACTTGCCTGGGTGGTCATTGTGAAAGTGGTGGCTTAATTTAGTGCTTGCCTGTGGAAGATGATTCTTAAGTGCAGGTTCCTCTTGATGTGAATGCTGTTCTGTTGGGATTTTTTTCCCCTGACATTTATGCATCACTTTCATAAGGTATTTCTAACTTTTTTTTTTTTTTAAATTCCTGATTACAGTGAAATCTGTATTCCTAAGTTATTGGCAGTTTTCGTTCTTGATTGGAAAGCTGCTGTAAGAGTTCAGGCTTAAAGTTTTGTTTAGACTAGAGCCTCCAGGTGCACGGACATGTCAAACCAAGAGGGTTATCTGAGTTTATGTCCTCCTGGTAAGGTCCTACAACATGCTCTGATGAGAAATTCAGTCCTGCCCACAATGACATGATGGACAGGTGTGTTTGGGATTCCAGCTAGGGAGACTTCTCTGTTTTTTTCAAGTCTGTTCTCACCTGCTGAAAGGAGGTCCTCATCTCAGAACCACTTTCAGTAGTCTTCATCCCTCTACCAGTCTGTCTGCTCTTGCAGATGAGATGTCTCTGTTACGCTGTCCTTCCTTTTAAGCAGTCTGTAGTTTTCTGCAAACTTTCCCAAGCTTCAGAGTGAGATTTGTCCACAGAGGTTTTGAGCAGCAACGTTGAACTTGACCAAACTCTTGAATTTCTCTTTTCTGCTAATTGGAAACACCAGCAGAGGGACTGGAAGTGGTTCTGCAGACTAAGGAAGACAGTACTGTGAACATTAGTTGACATTTCAGAAGGTTCCTTTTGCTAGCCTAGAAATTAAAATTTTTAGGTTTTGATAAAATCTGGATGCCACAGAAATGGATAGTTTTGTTCTTCCTTCACTCTTTTACTCACTGGTAAATAGTGATTTTTTTTCCCCCAAGCCTGGGAGTTATTCCAGTGATTGAAAGCTTGTTGATAAAGAAAACAACATAAACACATATTGTATCTTTCTAACATTAAGAAAATCAAGCTGTTACGCATAGGTATAATATATAGAAGAACACATCCGTGAGAAAATTACTGTTGAGATATTGTTATATACAGTGAGAATACTTTTGTTACTTAGGAAGGATTCTGACATTCCTATAATTGTACATTTATGTATAGATATGAAACCAATATATTGGTTATAAGATGCACCATTAGGGATATAGTTTCCACCAGGGTCTAGTTGGGGTACTAAACCAACTTGATAGTATTTCATTGAATGACTAGATTGTGTGGTTTGCGTCTTGTACACCTAAACTAGAAACGTTTATAATTTTCTGATCATTTTTTTTTAAAAGTATTTCTGGTTTTTAAAACAACTAAAGACCACGCAATCAAATGGGTCTCCTCTCACTGAGTAGGAACCTTGCTTTTCATATCATTGCAAAGTAGAGCTGGAAAAATATTTAGTCTGTATACTAAATTTTAATTGTTGGTCTGAAGGTAATTACTCTTTGCAAACAAGGTCATATGTATGTTAGTGAAATTCCACAGAATTCATTAGAAAGTTATTAATGTATCACTGCATGTTCTGAGATGTAATAGGTTAGAGAGAGACCTTCGGAAAAAATCTCAGTTGAATTTATAACACAGAGTTTATTGTTCATTTATTAGAATACTCAATTGTTTATCTGTTGCATTCCCTTCATTATCATGTTATCGAAATAAAAATACAAAGATGCTGGGAATTAAAATAAAAGGGCTAAGGGCTTTGCTTAGTGTTTTGCTATTTGAGATGCTGAAGGTTTATGCTATCCATTTGCTGAAGTGATTGAATTACATCTTTACCCATAAGCAGACCAGGGAACTATACGTAGAAGAGAGCCTATTGATGCACTTAAGGTGTTTGCAGCAGTCTCATCAGGCACTGTGGTGCCTGCCTAGATTTCATCCGACACACAAAACTCTCCTTGTTTAGACGTCTTTCTCTCTCTCCTTCATGGTCAGAGTATTCGTCTTCCATCACTGTCTTCAGGCTGGTTGATGAATAGTAAGAAAAGCATATCACCCCTGTGGGTCGAGATCTATATTTAAAAGCAAGCACAAGGGAGAAATGTACAAAATAGTTGCAATGCGCATGGACATCCTGTTTTATTCTTCTCCAGTACCAGAATGAAAAATGAATCTGGGGAGTTAAGTGTATGGACCCAATCCTGTCAAAACTCATACCGACATCAATGCAGATTTTGTTCAGATAGGAAGGGATGTCAGGTTATGGCAACTAAGCTGTTAGAACTACTAACAGCTCCCAACTAAGCTGCTATCTCACATGCTCCAGTGGGGCTATATCTTGAGACCCAGCTGGAAGCACAGTTTTCACAGGGGGAACAGATTTGCACAAGAATGCCGCAGTCTTACCCAGAGTGTCCTGTGTGGTGTGGACCACCTGGGGTCATCCTCCTCACGCCTCCTATGGTACCTGTGCATTGATTGTCAAGGGAGATGCACCTCTTTAAAAGAATGGGGTTGCTGACAGGGCATGTTCAGTGTAAGACCCATGCACTTGTAGTCAGTCTTGGTTTGGTGTGGGAACTGACAGCCTTGAAGCAGATGAGGCCCTCAGCTTGCTTTGATCCAGTTAGCAAGGCTGTGGGCTTCTCTCCATCTTTCCCTTCAAGAGCATGGTGACGTGGAGCCAACTGTGCTTCCCCACCCCATCACCCTCCCCACCCCACCCCACACTCACTAAATCCTCCTGCACCCTATCTTCCATCCACACTTTCAGCCTACTCCTGCACCCAGCCTGCTGCCCAGATCCCATGCCCTCAAGCCTGTTCTTGTACCCTGCTTCTCCACTGAGACTCCGCAAACCCACCCTCCAGTACACTTCTGCACCTTACTACCTGCCCAGACCCTGCACCCTCACCCTAGCCCACTCCCTGATAGCCCCCTCCCTCATTTTTGGCTCCATCACAGAGCCTAGTGGGGCCCCACAAAATGTACTAGGGCCTGGCCCCCAGAAGAGTTATTCTGTCCCTGGAGGAAGCCCTGACCCTTAGCACCACCCACCCACAGGGCTGGAGTGCAAGTGGAAATCTGTTGCCCCAAGTTGCCTCTCTTTCTTGTTTTTATCTCTGCTTACCAGTCAGGGCCATGTGAGGTGTGAGTTCTGGGTGAGGGGTGTTTTTGTTGTTGCTTCTCCCTTGCATGTGGCTCCTGAAGAATTTCTCTGTGGATCAGTGACCCCAAACCCAAAAAAAGTTTCCAAGGCTTCCCTGCCTGTGGTTTAGAGGTAACGCTAATGATCACCCAGCAGCAACAAATCATCACAAGTAGATAGGGGTAACTTCAGCTTGTAGGGCCTGCTGTAAAGCCTTTCCTTCCCTGCCCTTGGGCTTTTTGACAAAGACTGAGAATGCAGGGCTCAAGTTGGTTATGTGGAGACTGCTATACTTCTCATTCTCTGGCACACATTACTGGGCAGTACCTTCAGGATTCTGTGGAGTTATCAAAACAGTGGATTTCATTCTGTTGATGCCCCTGGTGTAACGCAAGAGTAACTTCCCTCGTGTCAGCGGAGAGAAGGGTATCCATGTAAAATCATTTGGAAATAAGTGTCCTGCCCTGTATGTTCTGGATGAAAGTGTATTTGAGCAATGGATATGCGCCTTAAAAAAATGAGGGAAATAAACCATTTATAATTTTTTACCCAGCTCATATGTCACCAAGCTCAGGCACCAGTCCTCCAGCTGGATTCCAAGAGCCTTAAGGGCCTACTTGCACATCCCAAATTGGTGGAGCTGGGCTCAGATTTGTGATGGTGGTGGCAATACCATTAATCTGTGGAGGCCATCACCAGCATTGGATAACTGTGTTCCTGTACCACTAGACAAATAGTAAATGCAGCTACCTGTGCTCAGAATCTTCCGTGGAATTAGCATGCTTACCCTTGAGGGACTCTGAGTGGGAACCAAATGCAGTTTAGAAGAGCAGGTGTTCCCAGTTTTTAACATAAGTCAGAGGAAAGAGAGAGGTTGGTTCAGTGTGGACGTTGATTTTGTTTGTTTGTTTTGTTTTTAATGCCCTGTGACTGTGACGGAAACCATTTTTAATATATTGATACAATTCCATGTAGTAATAACGAGTTAATGCTTTTATTCATTTTGTCTTTAAGTGTATGCTACATCGTTGCTTTTGTCCCACATTGCGTCCCATTCTGTAAGTAGCGAAGGCAGCAGCAGCAGCTCTGGGGTTTGGTGCGCAGCAATCTGTTAAGGAGATAAATAATCTGCTTTGGCATGACACTCCTACTCTCCTCTTTAATTTGTCTTACACAAGGAAAATTATAATTAAATCATTCAGGGTAAACCCTTGAGTGTTGAGAAGGAAAAAAACACACTTTGGTAAAGATTGCCAATAGAGACCAACTTCCCTGTTGTGGCGTGCGGAGACATTTATCAATATTCAGCACTATTAAAGGGAGAACATTTCGTGAGATTTGTGATGCGGACGCCAAAGCTCAAATCAGGGTTTGTTAAGATCCCTTCCCTGTGCAATCATGGGTATTCAGCATCATTAGAATTCAGCACTGCCTGTGTGTTTCATGCTTTGATTTTATTCAGACAATTTAATAATATTTGTTGTGCTGTGTGTGTGTGTGCGTGCGCGCGTGTGCATGTGCGTGCGTGTGTGCATTTCACTCAGTGCAATAAACCTATCACATTCATCAGTACCCCCAAGGGAAATATTTAGTTATTAATACTTGCGTTCACAAAGGATAAGCAAAAGTGAGACCATCAACTAGCATGCAAAACTCTCATCATCTTATCAGCCTTTGGGCTTCTGCAATAACAAGGGATCTTTTCACAGTAAGTAAGTAAATAAATAAAGACATTTAGGAATGTCTACTGTATGTAGAAGTAGCAAGGGCAGTACCTTTTGGTGTGTATGGGGGGGAGTTATTGTTCCATTGTGTCTTAATTTTGGGGGAACTCGCACATTTTTGTTAATACTACAGCAAAAATGTATTTGCTGAAGTGTTTTGTGTATGAGGCTTCATACTTGAAAGGCTGATGGGCGTCGTCATAACTGCAACATAAACATATTTAAAATATTTGTACATAAGTATTTTAAGCCAAAATATATCTAAATGCATGCCTTATTTAAAATGAGCTGAAATTGGCCGAAGACTTACATGGACAATGATCCTAATCTCCTTTATTATTATTATTATTATTATTTATTATGTAACTCATAAAGACCCAAAGTATTCTGAGGTGTCTGCTCACTGATCCACTGCCCCTACATATGCTAATATGATCTTCCCACTGCTGTAATTTACCCCTGTTGCCCCACCTCACACATATACCATAGGTATTACCAGATGACCCAAGGAGCTCCCTGTGGCTATTACCAGGTTTACCTAAGGAATTCAGTTTATTCTAAAAATGTATGTCAGCCGCTCTCCCTTTCTAGAATACAGGTGGTACTGAGTGGGTGAGATAGTTGTCTTGAGGATCACAGGGGCGGTGGATATTGCTCCTCTTCCATACCTTTCAATGGGCAGAGGAGCACCTAAACTTACATGTGTGCTGCATGGCTGTGCCATTTACGGCCTGATTCGGCCAGCCTTCCTTGTCTTGGAACATATCTTACTACGGTATTTTGATGGAATGATCCAAAGAGCACAACTCAAAATGAGTAAGTGTACCAGAATCTGGCCCTTCATATACTAGGCCAGTTTCATCCCTGGTTCTTAAGCATGTGCAGTCCATTCACATTAATGCAATTGCACTTGGTTACTCCAGAGTTAAATTTGATCCCAAATCTCTGTTTTTAATTCCAGGCAGATAGTTGTACTTTTAAAACCTATATGAAACTTCCATATATTTGATCATTCCTCATGGTGTCTAGAACTAGCAGGATGGCAAATCTGTGTGGGCCAGGAGTACACCTGCTGCAAGTTGTCAGAGTACCATTGAACTATGACTCTTTATGCTAGCTGAAGATCTGTTCCCTGGTTTTCTTTGCATTTATTCATCTCACTTAAACTTTGCATAGATATTTTATAGCTCAATACTTGTCAAGACAACACATATTCTTATTACATCTAAAGTAGATGTACCATTCATTGTCATTTGCTTTTCTATTCTGAGTCAGTTTACTGTCCAAACAGCTTTTGTGATGCTCCCTCTTCCGTGATCCAGGTCCATAGCTGCTAATTTTCATTATCAGCATTTTTAATCAGCATATATAACACTGAATACAGTTACTGTGTGTACCCTCTATCGTGGCAGTCATTTCTTTGAGGATTTCTAGAAAATTAGTCATGCATGACCCCCTTCCTCATGAATCCATGTGTGAGTTCTTTCATCGAATTATGCTTTTCAGGGTATTCTCACACAAAATCACACAAAACTGTTCCTAGGATTTCCCTCAATGAGTGACGTTAAGCTAACCAGCCTATAATTGCCTCAGAGGGGTAGCCTTGTTAGTCTGTAGCTTTACTAATAATAAGCAGTCCTGTAGCCCCTTAAAAACTAACACATTTGTTTGTTAGGTAATGAGCTTTCATGGTTGTCTTACCCACAAACGCTCGTTACCTAATAAGTAAATTTGTTAGTCTTTAAGGTGCTACAGGACAGCCTGCAATTGATTACTCTGTCTTGTAGACCCTTTCTGAATAAGAGTGTTAAGTTTGACACTTTATAGTCCTCAGGAACCTGACCTGACTATGACATAGAAGAACTTCTAAACTTGAATGGTTCATTGGTTTCTGGTCACATATAATATATAATGATCATTTACACAACTCCCAGTGCTGAACTCATGTATTGGGGAAAAAAAAATCAACAACCCACTTTAAATAGATTGGATGAGCCTTGGCAGACACACAGCAGAACTTTTCCAAATTTTAGCATATGTATTGTTTTATACCTCCATCTGGCCAACAGATCATTGTTTGATATCTGAGTGCTTTGAATATCTCCTCCCTTTTCTTGCAGCTCAGATAATTACATATCTGTTTAATGCAGCTTAATGTTTTTTTTTACATACCAAATAAATAGCTGATGATATTCTGCTAATTGTGTACATATGTGCAATTTATTTAATTGTGGCAGCTAGAATTTTAGTAACACATTCCTTTCCCAGTACTTAGTGTTCAACCAATGTCTTCTTCACTTCAAGGTGTTTATATATTGGTGTTAAAAATTGACCTCTTTTAGTTTTTTCTAAAATATGGGACTGATGATTACTTTTTTCTTGTGTGCAAAAGAATAATTTCTCAGTATATGCAACAGAAATGCTAACTATTGTGAAGAGCTGTGTTCTTTTTAATCACACACAAAACAATCTGAGGAAAATGAAAACACCTTTGGAAATGTCTTAAAATGGCGAGTATGATAGGTCATTTTCATATGACTTCTCTGCTGTTCAGTAAAATACAAGCATGGAGTGTGATAGCTGTTTACGTCCCATATTATGCCTTACCCCTAAAATACTGTGCGTCACTTAAAGTAACACACCACATTAAGTTGTGTAAACTTCATCCATTTCACCATATTTAATGGAAAAAGTCAGTTTCTCAGTAAAATGACATAATTTCCCTCTGTTTGTAATGCTCATTTCACAACTGTTTTTGTTTAATACCATTTATTTTATTTTTCTTGGCATCCATTTATTTCTCAAGGATTGAGGGAGAAATTTCTTCTCATTCAGGATTGCTGTGAAACTGCAAAGGCAAAGATGTTTCCCTCTTTCTCTTCCAGCTCCCCAAATCTTGTGTTAGTTCTGAGTCGGGGTAGTGTTATATTTTAAGGCAGATAGTTATATTTACAAGTTGTTGAATAAACATGCACTGAAATCCCATAATTTGTTAATGGGGTTTGTGCCCATATATTGTTGGGGGCAGGGCAGGGCGGAATCCAACCTATCATATGCTGCTTGGCTTCCACATGTAAGCAACTGCTCGTTTGCATAATGCAAATGAGTTTTTTTTCTCCCTATGGCCTGTGTTTGAGAGGTCTTTTTCCCCCCCCCCCCCAAACACTATTTTCTTCTATGTAATCAGCAGGGGCATATGTATATTATAAAGTATATTCTGCTCATTAAAACAATGGTGCAACCACACAAAGGGAAATTGTTAATACGTGTTACAGCTTGTCATTTCAGGTTGTGTGAATAAAGAAGATAACTATTCCTTTGGGAAACTATTTCAGGAATTGAGCAACAGATATGCTAGCTGGAGAATTCTTTTAACTGTAATTTTCCTTTTTGTGTGTACTCAAAAATAATATCCTGATGGGCTCTTAAATGCCATTTCATATCCAGAGCGCAGTTTCCACTGCACAGGTGGTGCTAATATAGGACAGTCCCCTAGGCGCTTGTCGCCAAGAGTTGTACAGCTTGTTCAGTGTCTGCATCCATATGGCAATCTGTCCCATTCATAGAAAGACATTGTAGCTGTGCCTGTGGGTGCTATGGTCAATGTAGTGTGAAAAGTAGGTTTTAACTCGCAGCAACCTATGTTCTGCAGTTTGTTTTATGGCAGACTTCAAGTTATAACATTAATATAAAATTGAGCTCAGAGCAAATTCCAGAACAATCTTGCTGGTTTCATTTTTGGTTACTCTTAGTAGCACATGGTTAACTCCGCAGGGGCAGTTGTTCTGTATGCAGTGTACCAGTGCAGCTTTTACAGGAAATCATTCTTAGAAGACACATTGTTTTAGTTGTTCAGGCTGTGAAGTAGCTCAGAAGTTGAAGAGCAGTGGGCATCTTGTCAGCGTAAGTATACGTCCTGAATGCACCAGCATAGTCCTTTTTTCTGTTGTGTCGTGCTTCTGGTTTTCTTCCACATGCTCTACTTGTGCAGTAAGTTGAGTATACTTTTTAAGAAGAGTCTGTGATCTCAGCAAGTCGTCAGTCTCTCTCTCTAGGTAGGTCTAGACTGCAAATCAACACCTGGGGTGCTGAATCAGAACCCCAGTCAGTTGTTTCAAGTTCACGAAGTTCTGGTTGTGGAGCTAAAAATAGAAATGTACGGACTTTGAAATCAAGGGGAAGGGGAGGAGTTTAGAGTCCAAGTTCCATTGCTGGCTGACCAGGAATATCTGTGGCACTGTCTTTAGCTCCTCAACATGAGCCCCATTAGGCCCACCAACGGAAGGGATGTGGGAGGAGGCAGTTTCCCTGGGGCCTGGTGAGTCAAGGAGGTTTCTGGCAGTGGCACCCAGAGCCCCAGACTCTCTAAATCACTACTGGAGCACTTCATGGCACTGAAAGCTGGAGCAGACAGGGTGCTGGCAGTGCTGAAAGCTGGCTGCCCCCATCCTTGCCCCTCTGGGGATGGAGAGACACCCCCACCATGCACCTTACTTGGGGGCTTAGAAGCTGTTGGCCTCCCTGAACCCCATGACCCCCTGTGCTCTGAGACTTGGTGCCACGGAACTTTGTTTCCAGGATAGACATGTTCTCGCTATCCTGTGATGAACCCCTACATGGAGGGGAGCTGCTATGCAGTCCCAGCATGGCCAGAATATGGCAAAAGGAGTTTCCCCAATGGAGCACGTAGAAAACATGTGCGTTTCCAAAAGCTTTAAGTTATAAACAAGAAAGCAAAAGGTATGGCTGCCCTGGTATCCGATATTTTCATGCCAAATGTTGTTCTGTTTCTGTGTGATTATTTGTTATGCCTTTTAGTAAACAAAAACAAATAGAAAGCCTAACACCTGCAACAGCATATGATATTTACATTACCTGGATGAGTCAGCATGCTTCCCTGAGGAAATGGATAGACTTGTGTCATAAGAATTTTGGTGGTTTTTATGTTACCCGGGGGAGCGGGAGGGAGCATGTGGCAGAAATAATTTAATATATTTTAATTGTTTTCTTATAATATATTTTCCTCACACTTTCAGGGAATATTTACAAAATGGCTTATAAATTAAAACAAAAAAGTTCCAATATTATTTAGTGGGAGGTGGCACACAAAGCAAAATCTGTGTGTGTGTGTGTGTGTGTGTGTGTGTGATGTGACAGTCACCTTCTGTGCTGTTTTTGTTGTGCCTGTGGGATCATAGTGATAAAATATTGAAATTAATAATCTTTGATTGCATCTCTTGACCACACAACATAGAGACAGAACTTTTCCCTCTTCAGATTCTGTTCTCACATTTTAAAGTTATGGTAGAAAATATATGAGTGTATACAATTTGTCTGCATAAGATATTGAAGCACAAGTCCTGCTTCAATCAGTGGGACAACTTCTGTGCTTAGATGGAGGAGTGTACTTAAGTAAGTCTGGAGAGCTTTCCTCTCTCCCTTCCCCGGCTTGAATTCTGTATGCAGGAACAAAAGAATTGCTATGTCAAAGATCAGTGAAAAAAAATAGTTGGAGTGTTAGCTTAATTAGAGAAAAATGTGATCCTAAGATACTGAATCTGTCGAACATCAACTGAATAAATTAAAGGACTTTGCAGAGAGGAATAAAATGAAAGTTAAAAAGGATAAGTGGAAAGTTGTCCAGATAGGCAATAAAAACCCAAAATACATGTTCAAAATAACACATTTGCCATTAAGCATCGGTTATGTGGTAAATGACCTTAGGTACTACAGAGGAGGAAAATTAGTGATGCCTTCGCTATCACCCATAGTTAAGAATGTAAATGCAGTCTTGGGCTGTACAGACATGTTTGTTGTATTTAAGAATCCTCTTCCCTCTTACACATTAAGAAGCAGTATTTAAATTATGGCCAGAATAAGGCATGCAACTAGGCACTATCCTGCAGAAAGGATAAAGAGAAATTGGCGCAAATAACGAAAAGAGCTGTTAGGATGATAAAGGGTTTGGAGGGAGTGGGCTATGAAGAAAGATTAAAGGGAATTAAAGATCTATGCCTGGGAAAAATAATCTGTGGGTGCTACAATATACGCAAGTATATGAATTGAAGTTACAAAGAGGAAGAGAGAAATTGCTCTCATTAGTTCGTAATGGTAGAGTTTAAAATCCAGTGTTTCAATTCATATTTGTCTGTCAGTGTTTCTTAAACTATGTTCCGCGGAACACTGGTGTTCCATGAACAACTCGCACGTGTGCTGCAAGCATCTGACACTTTTTTGATGTCCTCTGGTATTAAAACCAGATACATTGTTTCTTCTTCATTGCTAGGGTACCTGATTAAAATACTTCCTTTTGATTTTGCTCTCTCTCTCTCTCTCTCTGTGTGTGTGTGTGTGTGTGTGTGTGTGTGTGGTCTGACCTTTTTTTTTTTTTTTTTTTTTTTTAAGAAAAATTGTCATAGGTCTTGTGCATATTTTTTGGTGTTCTGTGGTCTCAATAAATTTAAGAAACACTGTTCTATGTATTTGATATGCTCTTCACAATGATATTCACACACCAAATTGGAAAAAAAAAAAGGCAAACTTGCTTTTAGTAAAATCAAATAGCGATTGGAGCTTGTAATTGGAAGAAGCAACAGACTCAAAACTGTTTTTGTGATTAGCATTCCTCCTGGGTGGTCTAGAAGGATACATTAGAATCTTTCAAGGAAAGTGACATATTAGACTAGTGCTTATATAAGTTCTTTGCAGTTTTACTGAAACATCAAAAGTAAAGGTCAGAATATGCATACTGGAAAAAATGCATAGTACAATTAGAGCTTCATAATTTTGACTGTTACCCAAAGATGTGATGTTATAGATCAATAGAATTTTAGGATCAGATGCGAGAATGACGACAATGTAATGTCTTCTGCATGGAATCCACTATTGCAGAAAGGTATCAGAAGCATCTACCTATCCTTTCGCCCTGTCACAATGTCTCTGCCAAGGGACTTCACTGTATCATCCCTCTCTTGCAATCCTGAATTCACATTCAGGCCACGTCTATACTAATGGTGACAGTTGAATTCAGATATGCAACTCCAGTCATGTTAAGTACATAGTTGGAGTTAACGTATCTTAATTCGCACTGCAGCATGGTCTCCAGTGCAGGAGGTCAACAGGTACAAATATTCCCATCGAGTTCCCCTACTCCGCATGAGGAGTAGGAATACCGGTGCTGAGAGGGTGCACTCTGAGTTTGAGTTAGCCCATTTCTACGAGAGACATTAAATCAAACTCCAGAAAATCAACTGTGGCAGCATCGATCTTCTGCTCAATGTAGACAAGCCGTTAATCTGATTGCTTAGCTACACCTGGTGAAATAGCTGCTTCCTGGAAAGATCTGCCTCAGCAAATGGTTCCAAAGTTGGCCAGGCTGCAATCTCTGCTGCTACCAGTCAGAGATTTTTCAATGAATTCTTAGGACCACATGTTAAAAATATTTTCTGAATGGAAAACCTGCCACATTTTCAAAAAAAGACAATTGTTAATTAATTCTATTTAAAGCTCTTTGTGGTCAGTACTAGATCAGTATGATTTTCTTACTATTGCCATATTGCTTCTTAACTAAGTGAAATGTGGTTCTCTGACTTTTTGGTTTTCGCCTCACATTTCTTGACCTTCACCTATCTGTAGCCAAGCACAGACATTGACTATTACCATTTGTTTTCTTTTGTGCTGTTTGAGTAACTATGGAGTTCTCCCAACAGTCACAAAAATACAATGTCAGTTCTCAATGGCCTATACCACCTCGGGTTTGGGACTAAGAGTGGGACTATCGTTTTATAAAACCAGAACAAGTTGTTTGTTAATGAAATGGAATGGAGTCGCATTCATTGTGGAAGTAAGAATACTAAGTAATTGTGTGATCATTACTGTTACGTGCCTCTTCCACATCTCCCTGTTGTTGTCCTAAATCAATTAATCTTTTCTATCGTTGGTCGGTAAGCTATTTGAAGCAGATAGCATATCTTATATGTATTCTGTAAGGTACCTTGAATACGTGTTTGAGTTAGTAAGTGATAATGAGTTTACAACCAGTGTTTTCCTATCCTTAATGCCATTACCATTAGATCAATATTGCAATTCCTGTGAGAGATGAAATGTTATTTTTACATATTGATGCTTTCATACTTTATTGTACTTTATCCTCTTTCCACTACTTACGCTGACAAATTTTAAGATTGGCATAGTTTAAAACCATCCCTGGATCAAATGTGTTGTGAGCCTGGATAGGTTAGTCAGTAGACAATCCAGATGTTTAATATGATGGTTTGGGATTCAAGTTTTGTGATTTTTTTTTTTTTTTGGAGATCAGATTAAAAGATCACAATGGTACCTTCTACCCTTATAATTTATTAATCCCATAGGAGAACTCAATTTTTTTCATAAGTAATTAATGTCTCCTGTTTGAGTCCTCTAGGTTAGTAATGTTATCCTGTGAATTTTGAGGCTAAATAATTCATATAGGGAAGACTCTATTCATGGGGTTCCTCTAATCCTAATAAAGAGGAGAGGATAGAAGTTGACAGAGTACAGGTAAGAACTGAAAAGAAACAGTCAAGTGAAAGAGTACAATTCAGTTACATCACAGACTGGCAGACCACTAAAAAGTGACACCTTTTATAAGTGCTTGTGTACAAATCTAAATACTTGGATTGATGAGATTGAGTGCCTGCTATTAACAGAGGACATTTGATGTAATAGGCATCACAGAAACTTGGTGGAACAATGATAATCAATGGGCCATGGAAATAGAAGAGTACAAGATATATAAGAATGACAGAATAGGTCATGCTGGTAGGGGAATGTTTCATATGAAAGCAAATATAGATTCAAAGGTGGTATAAATCTTTAATTAACTAAACTGTGTTATGGGATCTCAGTGGATAGAATTCTGTGCTTAAAAAACAAAAATACAGCAATGGTGATCCAGTGGATATAGTGTACTTGGATTTTAGAAAGTTTTGTGATAAAGTCCCTTACCAAAGGCTCTTAAGCAAAGTAAGCAGTCATGGAATAAGAGGGAAGGGACCCTCCTGGATCACTAACCGGTAAGGGACAGAAAATAAAGAGATATGAATAAATGGCCAGTTTTCAGAAATGAGAGAGGTAAATAGTTGTGTCCCAGAGGATTCTGTATTGTAAACAGTGCTGTTCAGCATGTGCAGAAATAACCTGGAAAAGGGGATAAACAGTGAGGTGGCAGAGTTGATAGATAAAGTCACTCAAAATAGTGCTGTTTTTTTTGCCAAGGTTCAGAGCTCAAAAAAAGAATTAAGTTCATGGGGGATGGGAGGTCCATCCATGGCTGTTAGCCAAAATGGTCAGGGATGCAACAAGTGTCAAACTGATAGAATCTGGAAGTGGATGACAGAGCATCTATGGATCCAACTGAAAAATTACCCCATTCTTCTCATTCTCTCTGACGCTTCTGGCATTGGCTACTGCCAGAAGGCAAGATGCCGGTCTTACCCATTTTTATGGTGGTGATTATGATGATGATCTGTTGTTCTTTTTAAAAAAAATAAATTGCTAGATTACTGTATAATCGCTCCAGTTGAAAGTTCTAAACATGGGTATGATACCACATGGGAATGTGAAATTGTCTAATTAAACACAATTAATGCTTAATTAAGCACAATTTTAAAAGGAGATGGAAAATTGAGATGATGAAAGTTAGAGTGTAAAAGAGCCAAAGAACACTGCGAGGAAGAAAGAATGATAGACATACAAATGCATTATTGTTCTATGCAGACTCCATCTTATTCACTCTCATAGTCCCCTATGCACACATTGAAAAGTGTGTGGAGACTCCATTGTCTGATATGATGTAAATAACTTGATGGATATATTTCATGCAAAAATTTCCTTTTGTCAGTATCTCAGTAGTAAAGACTAGGAGTTAGATGTTTTGTGTTGTATAGATTGAAAACAGTCATTAGCCGTTTCTACACATGCAAGCTACTTTGAAGTAGTGGCACTAACTTCGAAATAGCGCCCGTCACGGCTACACGTGTTGGGCGCTATTTCGATGTTAACATCGACGTTAGGCGGCAAGACGTCGAAGCCGCTAACCCCATGAGGGGATGGGAATAGCACCCTACTTCGAAGTTGAACGTCGAAGTAGGGCACGTGTAGCCGATCCGCGTCCCGCAACATCGAAATAGAGGGGTCCGCCATGGCGGCCATCAGCTGAGGGGTTGAGAGACGGTCTCTCTCCAGCCCCTGCGGGGCTCTATGGTCACTGTGTGCAGCAGCCCTTAGCCCAGGGCTTCTGGCTGCTGCTGCCGCAGCTGGGGATCCATGCTGCATGCACAGGGTCTGCAACCAGTTGTCGGGTCTGTGGATCTTGTGTTGTTTAGTGCAACTGTGTCTGGGAGGGGCTCTTTAAGGGAGCAGCTTGTTGTTGAGTCCGCCCTGTGACCCTGTCTGCAGCTGTGCCTGGCATCCTTATTTCGATGTGTGCTACTTTGGCGTGTAGACGTTCCCTCGCAGCGCCTGTTTCGATGTGGTGCTGCGCAACGTCGATGTTGAACGTCGACATTGCCAGCCCTGGAGGACGTGTAGACGTTATTCATCGAATAGCCTATTTCGATGTCGCTATATCGAAATAAGCTACTTCGATGTGGGCTTCACGTGTAGACGTAGCCATTGTGTCTATGCTGGTTTTATATCTATCTCTATATCTATAGAGATATAGATACAGTTAGCCAGAGTCAAAATAAAGGAACAGTTAAACAAACAAACACAAAAAAAGCAGAAGACCACAAAAGAAAAAACTGCCAGTGATGAGTGAGCTGTTTTTTCATCACATATATCAAGATGGAAGAGCCCTGCTGTACCCAGAAACCTACTTTGTAGCAGCTGACAAAGTTGAAGACATTTCCTGTTTTCTCTGGCGGGGCGGGGGCAGGGACAACAAGCCTTCCCCAAATCAGCCTTTTCTCACCCCCTCAGCTTTTTTCAGGCTCTATACAGAGTCTTTTCCAACAAGAGAGTGGCAAATATACCTTCATCCTTTGCTGGGCAGGGGACTCAGTTATTCTTTCAACTCCAATAAAACGCAAGAATATTCTTCTCAGAAGTATCAGGGAATAAAGTATGGCTTCTTATATCCCTGGCTGTTTTTTTCCAATATTCCGGCAATGATTGCCGTTCCTTGACTGTCTTGAAGAGATGCAATGGAATATGTAGCATTTCAACATTGTGAACCCTCACGTATGGCACACTGTAAAGGCTGGAATAATATTCCTGATGCATGTGTTTACTTGGTTTCCTGGATCCACACCTAGCTCTTACGTCAACATTCAGCTCGCATCTGCAGTTCTGATGCTCAGTTCCATGGGGCCAGTTTGTAAGTATGGTCTAATCTATGAATTAAGTAAATTGTTGTAATGTTGCAAGTGGTTGTTAAATATCTCACTGTTGATTATAACCACTACCTATGAAGAGCTATTTCAATATCCACTGCTCTGTTTTACCCATCTGCAAAACCCAGCATGGAGAGCATTGTTTCTTTATGAGAGCAATTTGCTGGTTTAAAAATAAGTATGCGACAGACCCTGTACTGATTGAGTCTTTTCTAGTTACTTCAATGAGTTAAGTTTTTACCTTTTTTTTTTGATTCCCATGTATACTGCAGAGCCCATAAATAAAAGGAGCTTAAGCTTTTTTTTTTTTGTGCTTGTGAGAGAATTGCTGGTTAAGTTCTGACCATGAAGCCAAATTATGCCCAGAGTTGCACCTTTACATTCAGGTAAATTGAAGGTTTGCAAATGTTTAACGAAGAACAGATTTGAAAATGGTATTATTATACAGAAGTACCCGTGTGCATTATTTCTCCATGGAATCTTTATTTATGATACCGAGTCATAAAAGAACATACCTTGGCTCTCAGATTCTAGCTTGACCATTAGGAATAAAATAGGATCGTTTTTCCTTTTGAGCATTTCCTCTCTCCTTTGGAGTCGTCTTATCCGGTGGTTCTCCACAGGCAAAAATATGGTTCTATATCTGCAGTGAGGATCTCAAACAGCAGAAATGGAGCACTTAGGTGCAGAAATTTCTTCCCAAGAGGCTAAACTGGCTGCAATAATAGAATGGCTTCCATTTATTTGCAGTTTTATTTAGGAGTATTAATTGTTGCAGGTAGAGGTGTGCACAGTGAACTTACTTCGGAATCTTGAGGCGATCCCTCATGAAGAGGAATCAAAATTCAACACCTTGAAGACATTGTTTTAGGAGAGCATCTTGAAGATGGATGCTGAAGACCGGGTTGGAGATAAGAGTGCCAGATTATCCTTCATTGTCCTCACCTCGATCAACCTGGATGAGCAGCTAGAGAATCTGCATGAAAATCAGATATTAAAATAATCAAAAATAAATGTTAAATGAGCACTGGTTAAGGATTTTCTGGTTTATCATTAGTGTTTTTTTTTCTCTGTGATCTATATCATTAATAAATATAATTACACAACAAAGTTTACTGTGCTGAAGTATTGTATTTCTTCTGCCTGTGTCTAATTTTATTACACCCCTGCATTATTTTAATATGTTACATGTTTCCCAAACAGGTAGAGTAAACTCTCTCATATTCGGCAGTCTGTCCTCCCTAACTCTCAAATAATGTAATCATTTTAGTTATATTTTTCATAAGTACATTGTGGTAAAAGTAAACACAAATAAATACAGCAAATACAGTGTAAGTTTACAGTGTACACAATAATGCTGTTATTGGTAAATAAAGTACTCTGCATACATTTGTTTTCCTTAATATCGAATCTTGTTTTTCTTTAGTGCTATATATTGCTAGGTATACTTCCAGACTACGTGACTATCTGGCAACCTCCTATCCTGAGGCTGCTGGATATGAAAGAATTTATTGTAATTTACAAATGAGAGAGAACAATCAGAATCCACTGGGCATAGAAAAATCAACTATGCATAGATCTGTTTTAATTCTATTCCATGCATACCTCTGCTGTTGTGTAAATCATGCAGCACTCTATGATGTACTTCCAAAAACTACTTCTGCGCATATGTTCATGGCAGCTTATCTCTGAACTTGTGTGTGTGTGTGTGTGAGAGAGAGAGAGAGAAACACACGTTTTCAGTGTCATTAGAAATCAATGGGGAAGATCTGGAACAAATTATTTATTTTGTTCTTCCTGCCAGAATTCTTGTCTTCTACACTCTCCATGTGTCCAGGGTGTCTCTGTATGTGGCAATATTTTAAAAGTCATATATGTGCACAAACAAATGTTCCTGAACTATTTCTTTAATGTATTTGCATTGTGCTGAAGAGGAGACATGTGGGGCTAACACATTAAAGAAGTAGTTCAGGAACATTTGTTTGTGCACATATATGACTTCTTTTCATCTTCACTTTCTAACTATCTGTTTTCTTCAGCAAGTCTAGTACTTGGAATATTTCAAGGAAAATCCAATTATTCATTCATTTTTCATTTTCATTTTGTTTTTTTTTTCCTCCTTATGCCAAATGCAGTACATAATCTTGTTCTGCTCTTCTGTCTTTTTTTCTGAAGTAATCCTTTTGAAGACTCTAGTTTCTTTGAACAACAAGCAGTATTTAGTCCCATCAATAGAAGCAGGATGGCCTAGATTGAATAACAGAAGTCTTATCTGGACATATGTTAAAGTCCCCAAAGTTTGCCACCAAACCCCTAGGACAGTGCATGGTCAGGGAATTAAAGGAACAAGTAAATGCATGAAGTAAGTGCCAGATGTGTTGGTATTTTTAATCTTTGCTAAAAATAGTAGGTACTCTTCCCCAACTCCTACACAAAAAACGAGGGTCTCTGTGCATTGTTGAATGGTGTTGGAACAGTGGTGTCCAATAGCAATTCAAGGATCCCCACATTGTTTGTGTTAGTGGTCCTCCACATTTGCCACAGGACCCCCTTCCTTGTTCTAACTCAATGTGCTCCCACTCCCCCAGAGCCAGGCACCCCCAACCCTCCACCCACTCTAACTCAATGCCCTCCCTCAGAGACAGGCGCCCCCAGCCTACCCTCTCCAACTGAATGTGCCAATGAGTCGCTGGAGTGGAGGCTCCTGGGGCTGTAGAAGCCGAGGCCGCAGGAGCCAGGCTGGAGCCATGCTGGGGCAAGATGCACAGGAGGAGCCACCACCTCTGCCACTGCTGTCATGAGCTTGTCCCACCAAGTGGTAGGGCGCATGTGTGGAACAAGCAGAGGACCCTCCATGTGTGTGCCCCGAGGAGCAGCATTTTGCCACACCACGGTGTCCTGTTCGCCACATGTGGTGAGTGGCCATGGTGGTGGATGCTTCCTTGTATGTATGTTTCCAACATAATGTTATTTGAAAGTATACTATGAGTGTATTAACCAGTGCCCCCTATAATTTTGTCCATCCATCACCAGAATAAATTTTGTTATCTGCACCAAGGCATATGTGGATGTGCATCACCAATAGAACACATGCTCCTGGCTGTGGGCAATCGTGGGTACTCTGCTTAACCAGCTGGATGGCACCTGAATCTCTCCTGGTAGACTGCACATGTTCATCTTACAGGCAACACTGGTTCTGGGCTTTCCACGTTCCATTTAAGACAGACCTAAGAACTTTAGACACCCCCAATCACGTATTTCAAAAGTTTTAGGACAGAATACAATAGTGCCTTCTCTCTCGAGCAGAAGAACTTTGGGAAGAAAAGAGACTGGTGCCCCAATTTAAAAGAATATGCATAGGGGTCTTGTGATCTTTCCATATACTTGGCTCTAGACATGAGAATCCAAGAGGTTAATTTTTAAAATGCATATAACGTTGGAACTGCGTGACTCCCACTAGCCTTGTAATGGGATTTACAATGCCGACAACTCTTTAAAAATTTACTTCGTCTTGTTAGTTGTCACATTGCAGTTTTCTAGTAAATTTGGTAGTGTGCCACATTTTCTGTGTAAATTAAAAGGCAAAAATTTTGTTACATCTGACAAACACACTTAAACTATATCATTGGCATAGCTATGGATGTCTTCATTCATTTTAATGGGATGTTAACATCAAAGCTTATTTTTCCGCTGGTTATCCACAACAACAAACCACATTAAAAAGGTCTCAATTTTAAGAACAGCTGGGTCTACCTTTATTACTGACTGGAAATGCTTGTGGTAAGATTTTAGTCTTAAATGAAATCATCTTTATTATCCAGTTAGATAAGCACACTGAGACCTTGCCTACACTAAAAGGGCTTGCTGGTATCGCTATAGCAGCAAACCCTCATAGGGAAGATGCAATTCTATTGGCAAAATATTTCTTCTGCAGAATCATTTATACCAGTTCTCCAAGCAAAATAAGTTGCACCATCAAAAGGGTATTTTGTCACCATAATAATCCCATTTGCACTGTGCTTTTATCCCAGCAGAGCTATTTTTGCACACTCCTAACAAAAACCGTTTTAAGTGTAGACTAGGCCCATAATATACAAGTTTGTTGTTTTGGCTTTGAGTTTTTTAACTCTCAAGTCTAGTCATTTATCTGGATTTTGTTGGTTAACCTCTCAGGATAAAATGAATCTCTCAACAAAATAAAAATAAATACAGGATATATTTGTAGGTTCTTCTCTTGTTTTCACCTGAGCTTGCAGCGTTTTATTCTTATTTTTAAATATATTCTGATTATCGTTTCAAAATAAGAAATGTTACTTAATATTTCAGTATTGCTAAATTCATCTCTGTAGGCATCTTCAGAGTGTACCTGATGCTGCACCATATCTAGCTTAGGGTACGTGTTCACTACAAGGAAGATTGACCCTGCTGTAGATCATCTTCCAGAGTTCGATTTAGCGTGGCTAGTAGGGACATGCTAAGTCGAAATTAAGAGGGTGTCTGTGTCAGCACTGGCACTCCCTCATTTGGAGTAAGGGAAGTTGACAGGCACGTTCGCTCCCATTGACCTCCCTTAGTGGAGAAGGCGCAGAGGCTCAAATTAAGGTATGTCAACTTTAACTATGTAATTAACATAGTTGGAATTGCATACCTTAATTCGAATCTTTCGCTGTAATGTAGACTTGCCTTAAGTTGACTGTTCTTCACTTTGGCACTCTTATTTTTAATTGAGGTTACACATGAGCCATAACATTTTTCTCAGTTCCTTGCAGAGAGTGGATTTGTTCTTTCATTCTTTAAACAACTCATCAGGTATAGTTTCTCCTTCTGTGTTTGTTTTTAAAAACTGATTTAAGATAAGCTGAAAAAAATCCCATATAGACAAGGCTTTGTGACCCTCCAAGCCTCCTGTGTTTTATAGGAGAATTAGGTTGCTAAGTTTTAGAACTGCTTGAAAAACAAAATTTTGATGGCAAAATGGAAATTGAATACTTAGGCAAGTTTTTGTAATATTTTTTCCAACCAGTTCCACACCTTTTACTTTCAGAAAGTGTTAAGTGCTCCTCAGTTGTCCAAAGATTTCCATTACGCCTAAGATGAGAAGGAATGAAAACTGGGAGATTTGGAGGAATATTTTGATATGTCTCTTATTGTTTGAGAGAAGTGTGTTCTCATATCCGGCGAGTGAGAAAAAATACAACTGTAGTTATTGTTGTAATACGTGGTGAGATTATGTTCCAGAACAAGACCAAATGACATTTCCACATGTTCCTAGACATAGGATGGCAAAATGTAGATATTTATCCATAACAATACCTGCAATCCAGGATAAAAAAGAAAAGGTCATAAAACCACACCTAGGCGCTGGTATGCGGTCATATCCTTTGTGTGTTTGAAGTTCATAATATGGCTGAAGTACACTATAGCAAAAAGATTTGCTATGAAAAATAGATGTGAGAAAATAGAGCCCTCGATATTATTTTGAAATTTTATGTTTAAAGCTATCAAAGCTTATGGAAATTGTTGCAAAAATATTTCCTTTACTTAAAAAGTTTCCATGCAGAAGTTGAATACAGAAGATATTTTAGAATATGGTTCATCAGTTAGTGTAACAGATACATTTCCCCAAGCACCACATGGCCTGGATCAAAGCATCTCATGACTTGGATCAGTGCAGTCAAATCATTATGTATTGATTGGAATCCCACTGGAGGATTAACCCCTTAATGGTCATAAGAATTTTTTTCTTTAACCTCAGTTTCAGTGGTTATTAAGCACTGTGATATTTCCACCAAAGCTTAGACAGGGTAACAGCCCCTGCTAAGCCTTTGGCATTGCAGAATTCTTTGATTATTGCACGTTTCCTTTTTCCTTATGAATTTTACTTTTGAAAACATTTGTGATTCCCTTTATTGTAGTTTAAAAAGTATGTACTAGTGCGATAAAGGCATCGTAGAAAGGAGAAGAAAATACTAGGTGGAAAATATGGTGGTAAATTAGAGTTGCAAATAATAGGAGTTTTTCCTTTATATAACCATTTTGAATGCGTTAACTCCTAGGTATGCAGCATTTTAAGAAACTATGTTGCTGTACGTAAACAGCTTTTCATATTGATGCAGTCGAACTGTAAATGTATCATATTTGTTAATTTCTTAACAAAGTCTTGCGTATTAAGCGTGTCTATCAAATGATTTTCCCTATCAGTGTTCATTTAAATTCTTTACAAAGTTTTTAGTTAATGAATGAAATGTAGGTGGTATATACAAAAGAGATCTGGGATGGCACATGCATTTAGTCTGCAAATGATGTTTAATTTCGGGGGTTTTATGGGTTTTTTTTTGGGTTTTTTTTTTTGGTTTTTTTTAAGTCAAGGGTGGGGTAAGTTGAGTTCATGAAACGTAATAGTCAGATCCTCAACCTGTTGTTGTGTGTGTTTTGTTAGCATCTTTGCTGAAGTGAATTTATCCAGAACCCTCCATCATAAAATTTCTCCTTTGTTTCTTTCCTTCAGTTTATCCCACGAGGAGCATTCACATAGCCATCCACTTTATGGGCATGGTGTATGCAAATGGCCAGGCTGTGAAGCAGTTTGTGAAGACTTCCAGTCATTTCTAAAGTAAGATTTTTTTTTTTTGATCACTTATATTTTATCCTGAGCATGCCCTCTAATTGTCTTATGCTTTCTCGCCAAGGCCTATCTCAGACTCATTGAATACCACAGAAAACTCCCATTGATTGAGTATACTGGGCTTTGGATCTAAAGTACATTTTAATAAGGAATGGTGAATTACTCCTATAGGAAAAAGGAAGTCTGTAACTCACATAGTCTCATCACTGCTGTGCTGCTATACATTATAGTGCTTGAATGTTTGTGTGTATTTTTTCTACTTAACTATTCCATTTAAAAATGACTGAAATTTTGTAGGATGCAACCTTAATTTAACCTTTATTTCACTTTAATTTTCAAAATTTAGTCTTACATTAATACCTTAATTGATCAGAGAGAATTGCATGGCATCAGGTGAAATTAATTTGTCAAACAAGTAACTAACGAGCAAAGTGTAGACTACTAAAAATAAACTGTAATTATGTTTATTGGGCCCCTGCAGTTTTCTGCTGCCCTTTGGACACTGCCAAAGTACACAGTTTTACATGTTGCATAAACGGTGCATTATTGGCTGGTGTGGGTTAATGCATGGATCCCACCACCATGAAGGGAAGGCTGTGTGATGGGGTTCAGGGGTCCCCCTGCACTGCACCCCGTCCGCTGGCAGGAGAGACTCTCACTCAGCAGGTACAACAGCAGGTTTATTAGGCAACAGATGTCCAGTTTCTCACAGAAGCAACAGCATAGCAGCCAGAGACAGTCCTTCCAACCTGTCCTGGGGGGAAGACCCCGAGGGGTGTCCCTCTGGGGTGTAGCTTTCCCCCCTCCTCAGCTGGCTGCCTTCCAGCTCTCCCTTTTCCTCGCCTCTGACTGCCGCCCCCGATTCAAAACCCAGCTCAGCTCCTCCCTGCTCTTTGTTCAGGCAGAGGTGTTATCTGCCAGTTGTAGCCCCAGGGTCATCCTTAGCCACTGGGAGCTGCTGCTTGCCTCGGACATCCAGCCTGACTCACCCATGCACTCCCCCCACTCCATCACAGGCTGTCATAAATCTCCCATAGCTCTTCTACAAGTAATTGCCTCCTCCGTCAAGGACGAAGTATAAACGCAGAGGTAAACGTAAGCTGGTGCTCCTCTCTGGCAAGATGTTGCCAGCTGTCTGGGACATTTGGCTCCAAGAGGAGGCACAGCACACTCCCTGATCAGCTCCCGCAGCTCTCTTGGCTGCTGTGCTAAGCAACAGGCAGCCAGTTAGGATAAAGGGGCTAGCTGGGGTGACACTCCCCCAAGGTGCAGGGACTGTCCCAGTCACAAGCCTCCCCCACACCCTACCCTAAGAGCAGCATTGGGGGAGGGCTGTTGTTCCCTTCCTGTTGCTCTCAAGGTGGATGGGTGGGTGGGATCTGAGCCCCCTGCACTCCACCCCACACTTAAATTTCTTACAGGTACTGTCATATTGCAACCCCTTCTAACCCTTTGCTTTGAGCCCTCCCCTTCTGGGGGAGGTGAGGGTTTACGCAAGAGTACCTGTAAGAAATTTAAATTACTTTCACCTCTGCACAAATGTAGTAATATTGCATCACATAATATCTCATTCTCTGAGTGGATCACTAGGCACAGTTAGACTGTTGGTAGGTCTTTGATCTGGGCCGCTGCTAGAATCTCCTAGATTTGGTTCTGTTGTTACATCCAACAGAGCAAATGCTGCAGCAACATATGTGAATTGAATGCACAAAGGGGAAAATTCTTCTGTTGTGTTTACACTGCTATGCAAATGGAATAAGTCTATAGAAATTCATGGAACAGCTGGAAATGCACATGGGAGCAATTGAGCAGAATTCAGACAAATTCTTTAGGAAGCCCTATTAGATATGTTGGTCCTTTCTTGGGACAGTTCTGAAGAATTGGAGAGGGTGGGGTGTATTTTTGGTTGTTTTTTAATATTGTATGTTATGGCCTGGATTTAACATTTTTTTGCTTGCGAAACACAACAGGCCAATCCTGGTCCAATTGAAGTCAAAACTCCCATTTAATTCAGTGAGAGCAGGAATAGGCCCAGTATAAACATGCGTTACAACTACGGAGTGGTGCAGTAATGCAAAGGGTCTCATTATAAGAGGATTACAAAATAAGAAGGTACTAGTCCTAGATTTCCATGAAGGATGGCCTCATTTCTTTCAGTTCATCTTGTTGTTCACTTAGTGAAATAAATGCTAATCTCTTATACTTGCCAGCTCATTTATATTCATATGCCATTCTATAACATTTGGTTCTTTAAAACAATTCTAAATTTCATTACGTTTAGTGAAGAGAGAGATTTTGGATTTGACAGCTTTGGAGACTGGAATTCTCTGTTTATTCACCTGGGGCAGATTTTGTCACCTTCCTCTTTCTCTGGATTTAATCCCACTAGTTTTAGCAATAATACTGCTGGAGCAAGTTAGTATTCTGCATGCTTATGGGTTAGATTCTTCCATGCTTAAGTTATGCATATGAATAGGGATGACATATGCTACCTGTCAGTGTCCATCAACCTCTTACCCCTAACGTGGGACCATCTCTGTGGGTGATGGGTAGATCAGTCTCCATGCATTCAGCCAGAGGGCTCTTCACTGACACTAAGAACATTTGCCTATTAGTGTCAGGTGTGGGGATACTTCTTTGGCATGTTCATCTATCCTACCAGCAGCAGGACTGAGACCATGGACTCCTTTCTGAGCTCTCTGAACAGCCATTAGATTGTAACAATTTCCGGTAATTTTGAATGTTGGCTAAATTTGAGCCATAGCCTCGGGGTAAAAGGTTCCATCTGGACTTTTCCCTAAACCATCCATACCTCCACATTTAGATTCTTTTTCCACTTCTAGTTTTGAAGTGCCTTTTTTTCCCCTATTAAATTCTCTCTCAACAACAAAACCATATTTCTCATACCTGTTGAGTTGCCGAAATTTTCCCGGTACACAAATTCAACAATCCCAGGGATTATCTCTCCACAAAATGATATCAATACTGTGTGATGCTTCACCCAGAATGTATGTAGAATGGCTATCCCCAGGCAACAAATTGACATTGCTAGAGAAGTGGGCATTGCTTTATATAATGACACCATAGCCCTCCAGAATTCTTGCCTCTCTTGTGGAGTGGATGCTCTTATGTTTTATTGTTTTTTTTTAAAGTTTTTATTTTTTTGCTGAAAATGGCTGAAGCTTTTGTATCAGTGGACCTCTGTAATTGTACATGCTGTACCTGTATAAACCTTGGAAACGGGTCTTTTATACACAGCCCAAGATAAAATAAATAGCCCCCAGTAAGTGAAATACTGGTTGCTTATCAGTTGAGCATTACTTAATTTCATTCACCCTAGTGAAAGTGTCTGCTATAGAGAATGAAAAGAAGTTATACCTGGAATGAAAGCGTTATAGGCCTATAAATTGATGATGTAGTTACAGGAGAAAAAGGACTCGCAGGTCTAAAATCACGGTTCTTTTTTTTTTTTTCCCCCTCCTGAGGAAGAAATATCATAACTGTTGGTAAATCAGAAAGAGAGATATGACACTCTTCTGTGATCATTCTGTAGTGTTTGTTCCCAAGGTGAGGTACACCACAGAGCCCTTGATTTCAAAGATAAATACTGTACAAATAACAATCCTGGTTGTCTTTCACTCACAGCCAACAGGAGGATGCTTATCACAGCCAGCAGACACACAGTCTATTGTATGCATTTATTTCCCTGTTTCTTTTCCAAATAAGTTGCAGTTTTAGTTTTGAGGGTTTTTTTTTTTTTTTTTGGTTTGGTAATCTCTTGGCCATTGGTTATTTTACAATGGTTATATCAGTAAAAACTAATTGATATCAGCAGGTACTTCTGCTAAGTCTAATGAAATAGTTGCACCCTGCATTGCCTAGAATACATAGATAATATAAAAACAAAAACAAATCCAGTTTCCCTGCTGTGATCTAGTGGCCTTATTCCAAATGCCACAAAACCAAGGTGAAGACTTTAGGGAGAAGACATGCCTTGTATTATACGTTTACCTGTTACTCATATGGTAATCTGATATGGAAAAACAGTGACACATGAAGTTACCTTAAAATTGGTAATCTTTATTTTTTTCTTGTATGTTTTTAACGATTATGTACAGGAAAAGGATCAGTTCTTCCCTACAGTACTGTTAGTTCTGGGAAATCTTTTTTCGGGTGTATAGTCGTTTATTTGTCAAAATACACAGACATCCAGGTCGCACATTGCAGTGCACGACAAAACTGAGTGGTGCAGGACTGCTTGTTTTTTTTTTAAATACTATCATGATTTGGGCATTGTCAGTCTCAGAATAGTATCTGTAATCTGAATGTTCATTTTAACTGGGATCGCACCCCTTTTGAGTGATGTGGCAATCATACCTAAAGATATGCTGGTTGCCTGCTTTATGTGAATTTAACTTTAATGAAGCTGAGGAGGATTTCTGTGAAAGAAACTACTAAGTGCACTCTGTAATGTTTTCACAAGTGTTTTTATCATGGTAACATCTTGTTTACTTTAGTTGCCTGCCTAAAACTACTTGGAACATGTTAAGAAAACATTTCAAGTAAGCTTCTACAAAGAGGCTTTTGTTTAGCAGCAACTGTGAGGCAGCTCAGCTCACAAAGGTGTTAACTTTCAACCCCTTAAGCACTTCCACATGAAATTCCAGCAACTATGTTTGTGGTTTTGGAAAAAGAAAGTGTGTGTTAAAGAACCCAGGTATATGCTAATACATGTTGAAGTAAGCCGGAAATCATAAATTGTTTCAAACACATTAGTTGCCATCATTTGCATCTCAGAATGTTCTGCAATGAAATCATCTAGTTAGCACAACAGAAACTTTTGATCCAATGGCTAGAGCAGTAAAGGCATGTCTATAGATGTTTGGATCTTTAAATACATGATGTCCCCAATTCGATTTTTCAAACACAAAAAATTGCCTGCTAAAGGTGTTTGACTGTTAATCCATTATCAGTGATAGTAAGGCAACTGAAGTGCAGTTGTTCCATAAAATCTGTTCTTTGTGAAACCATGTTGATACTTACTGATGAAAGAACTGATTTTATTTTCTAGATTTACACATTTTGAGCTGCAGTTCCAATTCGAATGTTGCAGTTTCTTTTACAAGGCCCTTATTGACCTTTCTGACATTGTGTGGAAGTTGAAGACCTTTCCAATAGTTACATTGCTTAGAGAGGTCAGAGTGGCTTAAATACCACAGTGCCCCCTAGTGATATGTGACGTATTAGAAGGAAAAGTTTTAGATAGTAGCCCAAAGTAGCATCACAGACGTTTGTGTACTTCATTCTAACTTATGAATAAGTGAAGAGCTAATGAGTTTAGTCTAACTCATATAATTTTAGTTTTTTGTGCATATATACATAATTTTTATTTTGTGATTAATATTTTCGGTGCACTGGAAAATTCAGTATGTAATGGTATTTATATTATATTTATAACACAATGAATATACTTACCTAGACATATTCTTATATTATATGCTATATTTTAAAGTGTTCTTAGTTTATGTTTCACATTATAATTTCCGGTATGTAATCTGAAAGCATTACTTAAAAGACAAGGATCATCTTTGTTTCATACTTTTATTGACACTGTCTACCATATTACTGCTATGTCTAAATGGTAAAATTTATTATTAGCAATAGTGTCACAAACGTCTGAGACAGCGATTTTCCTTTCAATAAAAGTAGTTAAAAACCTTTTAGAAAATCCATAATTTTGATTGCTGGTACTTCATAAATGTGTAACTGGTACTTTTTAGCTGTCTCTTTAGGGAAAAATGAGTTTTATCACCTGCAGTACCTGGGTTAATGAAATTGTGTGTTGGAATTTAGCCAGAATGAAAGATGAGATCATTCGGTGGCACTGATATTGGCAACAGGTATCATAAAAGAGCTTTGACTCTTTTTAGCGAAGTATCATTAGTTTAAAATGGGGGAGGGGGAATATTTGTCATTTGCAAAGTCTCTGAACTTGTATGATTTTAATATGCTGTAATATCCAAAGCCCAAGTGACCTAAAAGCTTCAGGCAAGGCCAAAAGAAACACAGCGGAGTGTCCATCAGTAGCTAGTAAAGGAATTTTCTTGCCTCAGATTTCAAATCCAGT